>NC_134827.1:32773079-32851814 GCF_004210375.1 Tachypleus tridentatus
CACTTGAGGGTGAGTTTTATTTTACTTAAAGTAGTTTATTTTTATATATTTCGCGCAAAGCTACACGAGGACTATCTGTGTTAGGCGTCCCTAATTTTGCAGAGTAACACGAGAGAAAAGGCAGCTAGTCATTACTACCAACTTCCCATAGTGGGATTCAGAAAAATAAACTGCTTTAAGTAAAAATTAACTCACCCTCAAGTGCGAAACATTATATGAATTCGAGTAACGTCAAACCTTCTGTAGTCAGTATGAATTTAGCACAGCTCGCCCTTTCAGCCGTGGAGGCGTTATAATATGGCGGTCAATCCCACTATTCGTTGGTAAAAGAGTAGCACAAAAGTTAGGGGTGGGTGTTGATGACTAGCTGCCTTCCCCCCTTGTCTTACACTGCTAAATTAGGGACGGCCAGCGCAAATAGCCCTCGTGTATCTTTGCGCGAAATTCAAAACAAACAAACAAACCATACCTAAATTACTGTCAAGTGGGAAAACATATCAATGGTTCATCAGCTTTAATTAAACATTTTTTGCACATGACGTCCCATTAGAGGCCACTGAAGTCTCAAACACACAAACATACACAAATATATAAGACTTATTATAAGACTTATGATGTGTAATAAAGTAATTTTCAGCCCCGATTAGCCATAATATTGGTGTTTTCTGACGATTAGCGCATGCTCAGTGACACTTTCGAAACCAGAGCTAATTAATTATATATAAACCAATTTCATTAAGCGTCTTTATTTTCAAGATGAGAAAGTAGCCAACTGGCAAAGAATTTCGAAAGAATATCATTTAAAAAAATAAAAAATTAAAAAAGATACGTAAAACACGTATCTAATCAGAAAGTGTACATCCGACAGTCGTTTAATATTTCATGCTAAAGTCGACTTTTATTAATTTGTTTTATTGCAATGAACGATGCAAAAGATAACAATAACGATAACAAAAGAGTTAAGTGAAAAGATGTCTGCTTGTTTTCTGAGCTTCGCGCAAAGCCGCATGAGGGCGATCTGTCCTTAGAATCGAAAATGTCGAAAATCGGTACATCCATCTCCACATTAGGAACTACTGGAAAAGGGATAAAGGATATGTCGAATAAAATGTGTTGTAGATGTTTGAGAATTAGAATAGTAAAATAGAGCCCTTTATTTAACCTCTGTGATACCTCTCGTGTTGATAGCACTCGAAGAATAGAATAATGGGTGTAGTAGCTAAACAGTGAGTAATGTTAGGCCTAACAATTTCATGTTCCAGCGCGAAATTAACTTATCTGACAGCGATAGTCGTGGCCAGAACATAAAGAAATTTTAAACCTGATTGTCAGGTAAGCATATATAAATATTTCACATGCTTATTTTACATGTTGACATTGAAGTTACTTTACACAAGAACGTATTCCTGTCACATGTGTGAAATGTTTCGTCTTGTGCCACTTATGCGAGGAGGGAAGGTTGGTAATAGTAGTTATTGGAGGGGATCTCTAGTTGTAAATTAATAATAAACAAAAAGCGAAAAGAAAGGTGTACCATAACGGAAATCTCTCTAGTTGACATGAAACAGCAGATTATTTAGTCTAATTACTGCAGGCTAACAAGTTGTCAAATAAAAAAGATTAAGCTAAGAAATAGAAAATAACAAATAAATAAAGATATTTATTATGTTAGAAAATACATAGGTTCAAGAAGGCTTGATAGAAATGAAATAAAACCCTGTAACCCGATAGCTTTCGAAAGGGGTATACCTTTCTTCTTCAGGGGTAAACTAAACTTTCCACATAGCATGTTTCAGGTTTTCGTGTAACATGTATGACCATCTAAGTTTACCCTTGGGTTACAGGGCTTTTTATTTCAATAGATAAAGATAAATACGGTAACAATGTGTACGTTTTTGCGTGCCTGGTTTCATATATTCTTGAAAAGCGTTTCAAAAGCACACAGATAGGCGATGCTCACTTTACGTTTACCGTCATTAAGTTTCATGTAACGTGTATACAATGTGTCACGTTTTCATGTAGCTTTGCGACCATGCAAGTTTTTAGATAGCATGTTTCTTAGAAAACTTACATGGTCATGCATTGTACATTTACAGGTAACATGTTTCTTTAGTTTTTAGGTAATATAAGTTTTCCAGGCGGCATGTGTAAAATTTTCATATAACATATAAGTTCTCCCAGGTAGCACGTTTGAGGTTTTCATGTAAGGTAAATGAACAGTAAGCTTGTTTTTAAGCTTGTCTGTATCAAACTGCCTAAGTAACAGTAATTATTATCATACCAAAGTTAGTTCCCTGAAGACTTAAAAATCCCACATGGTAACTAGTAAGTGTATGAGAAACGATAATTTTGAATAGCCTGACCTTGGCTAGTACTAACACGTATATGAATAAACGAGTAATACAATGCGCAATCGGTTAGATTTTATAAAAAAAACAAAGGATCGCAGTGTCGCGTTTTTGTCTATTCAACAGATGGCGCTATCGTCGCGTATATGGAAACTACTGCAAAACATATTGACCGAGATTAAATCGCAGGTGCGATGAGAAAATGATCTACCGATAGTTACAGAAGTCTTAAGCGCCAACTTGAGGCTTTAACAGTAAGATCTGTAATAACTGGTAATTACCTGAAAATAAATATCATATCTGTTATCATACAGTGATGAATCCAGGGTCAGAAGATAGAAATACAAAAAAAAAAATAATCGACCATATCAAAACTCAGCTTGGTTGGTAAATGCAAACTAAGAGATCGGTGATTATGAAAACTGAATGTTAGAAGGAATATTGGAATGCACTTACCACTGAGTACTGAAGTCTGTGTTAGGATATCTGAAGTTTTCTTGTCACCTGCTGTGTGCGGAGTCACATAGGGAGAAGAAATGTTAAACGTATCTTCAGCTGAAGTTGTAAACACTAGTGAAGATGATATGGGTTGGTTTTCGGTTACAGAAGGCGCTCCAGTAGACATACGATCAACAGGAGAGGTAGCATCACTGAGATGCCCATCTGTTGTGGAAGAGTAACATTTTGAAAATAAAAATACGACAGAAGAAAATTCAAAATGTTCGGACAAAGCTACACAACAGTTTATGTTTCGTTTTGAATTTCGCGCAAAGCTACTCGATGGCTATCTGCGCTAGCTGTCCGTAATTTTGCAGTGTAAAACTAGAGGAAAGGCAGCTAGTCATCACCACCAACTCTTGGGCTACTTTCTTGCCAACGAATAGTGGGACTGACCGTACATTATAACGCCCACACGGCTCAAAGGGCGAACACGTTTGGTGTGACAGGGATTCGAAGTTACGACTTTCGAATTACGAGTCGAGTGCCTTAACCATCTGGACATGCTGGGCATTGGTTCGAGATGATCGAGCCAAGACCTATTGACAAGCTCCCTGGTGATTCAGCAATAAACCTTAAGGCTTTGAACGCTAAATATCATCTTTGATAGCTGCGATGACTCCAGTACAGATAGTCTATTGTGTAGCTTTGTGGTTAATGATAATAACAATAATAAACAATGAAGAAAAACCTGTTGATAAATATATCAGGCCCGGCATGGTCAGGTGGTTAAGGCGCTGGATGGACTCGTAATCTGAAAGTTGTGGGCTCGAATCCCCCTCACACGAAACATGCCCATTTTAAGCCGTCTATGTGTTATAATGTGACGGTCAATACCAGTTGATAAAAGAGTAGCCCAAGAGTTGGCGGTTGGTGGTGATGTGTAACTGCCTTCCCTATAGTCTTACGCTACTAAATTAGGGACGGATAGAGCAGATGTACCTCGTGTAGCTTTGCGCGAAATTAAAAAATAACAACAAACAAATATATTAAAATTTACACTGCACGTGATTGCATCACGTGAGAGTATTCCTTTCATCTATCTGGCTACATATTATTGTACATTTCATGTTTATGTATTGGTTGGTGAAAGTAGAATAATTTCTAATTTTGATACGGTTTAATCGATAATACTGGGACACAGAATCGCCTCTAATGGGAAAATTTAAGACACTTATAATTTGAACACGGACTTTTGTTTTCTACATTTCGAGGGTGAGTTTTTTGTTGTTGTTTTTTTCTCCTTGTGATTCCGATATTTTGATTTAAAAAACGCCGGATAATAACTTTTCGTAAGTATAATTCTTTTATGGTTAAGAGGTGGAAAAAATGCTGATATTAAGAAATCTGTTTTATTATACGGTATTCCAATAAGGGTAGAATGGTAATTTGTTCGCCGCTGTTGACGAAGCAATTACTGAGTGCTGTAAGTCATTTTATTTCGCCATTTTATGCAGCTGATATCTTAATCTTACCTGCTATAATAGTGTAAAATGATAAAAGAATAATTAGTGTTCCCAATTTTAATGTAATCTTTGACCCAGCATGATGTGGTGGTCAAGGTACTTGACTCGAAATCTGAAGGTCGCGGATTCGAAGGTCATCGAACACGAGTCTCCCCTCTACCGATGGAAGCGTTTATAAAGTCACGCTCAATCCCACTATTCGTTAGTAAAACAGTAGCCCAAGAGTAGGCGGTGGGTTGTGTTGACTAGCTGTCTTCCCTCTACTTTATCATTGCTAAAGTAGGGACGGTAGATTGCAATCGTCTAGCTTTCCGCAAAATTTGAAACAAACGCACTTAACCTTTTGACTGCGGCTGTGTTACACGAGTCGTGTACAGTACACTCGAATTCAGCTGTCGGAGGTGGAGAGTACCATATACGGCGAATCAGCAGTCAACAGGCTAATAAAGATCAAAGCACTTACTTAAAGTACAAGAACAGGCCAAATACATGAAATTTATAGTGTTAACAACGTCAACCTAACAGCACTGCCAGTCCTTCATCAGTTAATGGTTTTACGTCACTTCCAATTTGGAATTTGTCAGCTAAATTATACGTTCTAGGAAGAACTTGAAATTTTAGAAACAGAAACCTCTGGATGAAATCTAGCGTTATGTTTGTGTTATTTCATGATTTTCTCAGATGTGGCAATTTTCATGAATATTTTGTTTGTTGATCTGAGAGACTTGGGCTAATAATCTGCAGAACTCAGCAAAATAAAAATCGGTCCCCTGCTCTGAACTTACCGTAAAAAGATGATGATTGTGTGTCCATTAATCCAACGGTAGTAGAAAGTATTTCTAAATCAGAGGTGTTCATGTTACCAGATGTTGGCTGAACTGAAGTCGTTGTTAAATTATCAATTATATTTCCCGAAGAAGATGTAATGACAGCTGATGGCACCTTTCTTGTTGTAGCCATCAGATCTGATGGCACCTTCCTTGTTGTAGCCATCAGATCTGATGAAAGAGTATAAGATGACAATTGATCATTTTCTGTAGATTTCACCGACGCTGAACTGACACTTGCAACACCACTTTCAGATATCTTTGTGGTAAATGGTGACAAAATCTTTTCTGTTGTGTGAGTTGTTAATGGTATTGTTACTGGATCTTCTGGTGTTAGACCTGTCTGTGAAGATTCCTTTTCCATCGTAGAAATTGGAATATGTCTTAATCTATGAATAGTTGGATTTGAGACTGCAGATGATTTGGATGTCTCTTGTGCAGTTTCTGTTTTACCAATACGATTGAAACTTGTTGGCTTCTGATTTATTTCTAAACTGGTTGTGTTTATTTCGACTGTACTACTTTGATAACTTGGCTCGTAACTCCTAGGAAATGATACTTTTGGAAGATTAGTAGACTGACCAGTTCGTGAGGAAGTCGTTTTGGAGAATTCAACCAGATTAGAGTTAGAATGGTAATCTTCTTCCAACATGTTGGTTTGAGTTGAGGATGAATAAGGATTTGCTGCTGTTGTTTCTTTTCTAGATGCAGAATCTTTTGGTTCTAAGAGTAGTGTTGAATTCCTCGCGTATGTGGAGCTATAGCTGCTTGTAAGATTCTCCATTGCTTCTTTGATAAATAGAGTACTATCACGAGTTGAATCATCAAAGGTTGATGATATTGTTGAAGTAAAATTAATATAATGGGTTGATGTCGTTACATGTTTAGTTGGCATAAAATGAGTCGAACTATGAATGCCTTCCAGTAACACAGATTCCGATGTTACATCAAACTGATAAGACGTAATATCCTGGGGTCGAGATACATTTTCAGATGACGTTAATATGAATTGATTAGGAGTATCTTTTGATTGTGATTTTATCGATCCAGTAGTAGTTGGAGTGGCTATAGAATGAGTAAAAGTCTCTTTATATGATTGCTCTTCTGGTGAGTCACTTGTGACTGATGTTAACTCAGAATGACTAGAAGTAGAATGTTTTGGTTGATATTCTGAAGATTCGATTTTTATTGGCATTGATATGGAATTAGCTTGAGAATATCCTTCTGTTTCTACATCAAATGTTCCAGTTGATTTTACAACAGACTCATTAGGTGTTATTTCTTGTGTTTGTGAGTCGAAGGATACACTTGTTCCTGACGTCGATAGCTGCTTAGTTGAAGTATGTTTATATGCTGGATATTCCGATTTTAATGGATACGTTGTTGTCTTAGCTTTTTCTGGTTGGAATTCTGACGTTTCTCTACTAGTTAACGTTAACGTTGACTGTGATGAGGTAGTTTCCTCTGGTTTAGATTCTAACATCTCACTGGTAGTTGATGACAGAACAGACTTACTAGGAGTTGTTGCTTTTTGTTGTAAATCTGATGAGGTACTTGAAGTGAAGTTTAGAATAGACTCACTAGCTGTCATTTCTTGTGGTTGTGATTCTGAAGATACACTTGTTCCTGACATCGATATTGACAAAGTTGAAATGTATCCTTCAGTTTCTGATTCTGTGGTAAATGGAAACATTGTGGTAGTATATTCTCCTTGTTGCAATTCTGACGTTGCACTTGCAGTTGACATTAACTTTGACTGTGATGAGGTACTTTCCTGTGGTTGAGATTCTAAAATCCCACTTGTAGTTGACGATATAACAGATTCACTAGAGATCATTACTTGTGGTTCTGATTCGGATGATATACTTGTTCCTGATGTCGATAGGTGCCTACTTGAAGTAGGTTCTTTTGGTTGAGATTCTGATGTTAATAGAGACATTATTGTAGTAGCTTCTTCTGGATGGAATTCTGACGTTCTGCTTGCAGTTGACGTTAATTTTGTCTGTGATGAGGCACTTTCCTCTGGTTGAGTTTCTAACATCTTACTTGCAGTTGATGACAGAACAGACTCACTAGAAGTCGTTGCTTTTTCTTGTGATTCTGGTGATCCACTCGAAGTTAATTTTAGAACAGACTCACTAGGTGTTATTTTTTGTGGTTGTGATTCTAAGGATAGTGTCGTCAATACGGACTTGGTTGAAAAATATTCTTTTGGTTGAGATTCTGAGGATAAGAGAGTCATTGTTGTAGTAGTAGCTTTTTGTTGTTTCAATTCTGAGGTTCCACTTGCCGTGGACGTTGACTCTGACTCTGTTGTGGTACTTTCCTCTGATTGAGATTCTATCACTTCGCTTGAAGTTAATGACAGATGAGACTCACTAGAAGAAACACCACTAGATGTTGTTGCTTTTTGTTGTGATTCTGATGATTCACTTGAAGCTGATTTTAGAACAGACTCACTAGGTGTCATTTCTTGTGGTTGTGATTTTGAGGATACACTTGTTCCTGACGTCGATATTGACCTACTTTCCGATTCTGTTGTAAATAGAGATATTGTGGCAGTATATAATTCTCCTGGTTGTAATTCTGATGTGCCACTTGTAGTTGACATTAACTTTGTCTGTGTTGATGTACTTTGTTCCGGTTGTGATTTCAATTTCACACTTGCAGTTGAGGTTGGAACAGACTCACTAGAGGTTATTCCTAGTTGTTGTGATGCATGCGATCCACTCGTTCTGGAATTCGACGCGGAACTGCTTGAAGTGGATTCTTTTCGTTGAGATTCCGAGGTTAATGAAGACGTTGTTGTCGCATATTCTCTTGGTTGCAATTCTAACGTTCCACTTGCAGTTGACGTTAACATTGACTGTGATGAGGTACTTTCCTTTGATTGAGATTCTATCACTTCGCTTGAAGTTAATGACAGATGAGACTCACTAGAAGAGACACCACTAGAAGTTGTTGCTTTTTGTTGTGATTCTGATGATTCACTTGAAGCTGATTTTAGAACAGACTCACCAGGTGTCATTTCTTGTGGTTGTGATTTTGAGGATTCACTTGTTCCTGACATCGATATTGACATAGCTGAAATGTATCCTTCAGTTTCTGATTCTGTGGTAAATGGAAACATTGTGGTAGTATATTCTCTTTGTTGCAATTCTGACGTTCCACTTGCAGTTGACGTTAATATTGACTGTGATGAGGTACTTTCCTCAGGTTGAGATTCTAACATCCCACTTGTAGCTGACGATAGAATAGATTCACTAGAGGTGATATCCTGTGGTTGTGACAGCCTGTTTGTAGTTGATTGTAGAATAGACACATTAGGTGTTATTTCTTGTGTTTGTGAGTCGAAGGATACACTTGTTCCTGACGTCGATAGCTGCTTAGTTGAAGTATGTTTATATGCTGGATATTCCGATTTTAATGGATACGTTGTTGTCGTATCTTTTCTGGTTGGAATTCTGACGTTTCTCTACTAGTTAACGTTAACGTTGACTGTGATGAGGTAGTTTCCTCTGGTTTAGATTCTAACATCTCACTGGTAGTTGATGACAGAACAGACTTACTAGGAGTTGTTGCTTTTTGTTGTAAATCTGATGAGGTACTTGAAGTGAAGTTTAGAATAGACTCACTAGCTGTCATTTCTTGTGGTTGTGATTCTGAAGATACACTTGTTCCTGACATCGATATTGACAAAGTTGAAATGTATCCTTCAGTTTCTGATTCTGTGGTAAATGGAAACATTGTGGTAGTATATTCTCCTTGTTGCAATTCTGACGTTGCACTTGCAGTTGACATTAACTTTGACTGTGATGAGGTACTTTCCTGTGGTTGAGATTCTAAAATCCCACTTGTAGTTGACGATATAACAGATTCACTAGAGATCATTACTTGTGGTTCTGATTCGGATGATATACTTGTTCCTGATGTCGATAGGTGCCTACTTGAAGTAGGTTCTTTTGGTTGAGATTCTGATGTTAATAGAGACATTATTGTAGTAGCTTCTTCTGGATGGAATTCTGACGTTCTGCTTGCAGTTGACGTTAATTTTGTCTGTGATGAGGCACTTTCCTCTGGTTGAGTTTCTAACATCTTACTTGCAGTTGATGACAGAACAGACTCACTAGAAGTCGTTGCTTTTTCTTGTGATTCTGGTGATCCACTCGAAGTTAATTTTAGAACAGACTCACTAGGTGTTATTTTTGTGGTTGTGATTCTAAGGATAGTGTCGTCAATACGGACTTGGTTGAAAAATATTCTTTTGGTTGAGATTCTGAGGATAAGAGAGTCATTGTTGTAGTAGTAGCTTTTTGTTGTTTCAATTCTGAGGTTCCACTTGCCGTGGACGTTGACTCTGACTCTGTTGTGGTACTTTCCTCTGATTGAGATTCTATCACTTCGCTTGAAGTTAATGACAGATGAGACTCACTAGAAGAAACACCACTAGATGTTGTTGCTTTTTGTTGTGATTCTGATGATTCACTTGAAGCTGATTTTAGAACAGACTCACTAGGTGTCATTTCTTGTGGTTGTGATTTTGAGGATACACTTGTTCCTGACGTCGATATTGACCTACTTTCCGATTCTGTTGTAAATAGAGATATTGTGGCAGTATATAATTCTCCTGGTTGTAATTCTGATGTGCCACTTGTAGTTGACATTAACTTTGTCTGTGTTGATGTACTTTGTTCCGGTTGTGATTTCAATTTCACACTTGCAGTTGAGGTTGGAACAGACTCACTAGAGGTTATTCCTAGTTGTTGTGATGCATGCGATCCACTCGTTCTGGAATTCGACGCGGAACTGCTTGAAGTGGATTCTTTTCGTTGAGATTCCGAGGTTAATGAAGACGTTGTTGTCGCATATTCTCTTGGTTGCAATTCTAACGTTCCACTTGCAGTTGACGTTAACATTGACTGTGATGAGGTACTTTCCTTTGATTGAGATTCTATCACTTCGCTTGAAGTTAATGACAGATGAGACTCACTAGAAGAGACACCACTAGAAGTTGTTGCTTTTTGTTGTGATTCTGATGATTCACTTGAAGCTGATTTTAGAACAGACTCACTAGTTGTCATTTCTTGTGGTTGTGATTTTGAGGATTCACTTGTTCCTGACATCGATATTGACATAGCTGAAATGTATCCTTCAGTTTCTGATTCTGTGGTAAATGGAAACATTGTGGTAGTATATTCTCTTTGTTGCAATTCTGACGTTCCACTTGCAGTTGACGTTAATATTGACTGTGATGAGGTACTTTCCTCAGGTTGAGATTCTAACATCCCACTTGTAGCTGACGATAGAATAGATTCACTAGAGGTGATATCCTGTGGTTGTGACAGCCTGTTTGTAGTTGATGGTAGAATAGACACATTAGGTGTTATTTCTTGTGTTTCTGAGTCGAAGGATACACTTGTTCCTGACGTCGATAGCTGCTTAGTTGAAGTATGTTTATATGCTGGATATTCCGATTTTAATGGATACGTTGTTGTCGTATCTTTTTCTGGTTGGAATTCTGACGTTTCTCTACTAGTTAACGTTAACGTTGACTGTGATGAGGTAGTTTCCTCTGGTTTAGATTCTAACATCTCACTGGTAGTTGATGACAGAACAGACTTACTAGGAGTTGTTGCTTTTTGTTGTAAATCTGATGAGGTACTTGAAGTGAAGTTTAGAATAGACTCACTAGCTGTCATTTCTTGTGGTTGTGATTCTGAAGATACACTTGTTCCTGACATCGATATTGACAAAGTTGAAATGTATCCTTCAGTTTCTGATTCTGTGGTAAATGGAAACATTGTGGTAGTATATTCTCCTTGTTGCAATTCTGACGTTGCACTTGCAGTTGACATTAACTTTGACTGTGATGAGGTACTTTCCTGTGGTTGAGATTCTAAAATCCCACTTGTAGTTGACGATATAACAGATTCACTAGAGATCATTACTTGTGGTTCTGATTCGGATGATATACTTGTTCCTGATGTCGATAGGTGCCTACTTGAAGTAGGTTCTTTTGGTTGAGATTCTGATGTTAATAGAGACATTATTGTAGTAGCTTCTTCTGGATGGAATTCTGACGTTCTGCTTGCAGTTGACGTTAATTTTGTCTGTGATGAGGCACTTTCCTCTGGTTGAGTTTCTAACATCTTACTTGCAGTTGATGACAGAACAGACTCACTAGAAGTCGTTGCTTTTTCTTGTGATTCTGGTGATCCACTCGAAGTTAATTTTAGAACAGACTCACTAGGTGTTATTTTTTGTGGTTGTGATTCTAAGGATAGTGTCGTCAATACGGACTTGGTTGAAAAATATTCTTTTGGTTGAGATTCTGAGGATAAGAGAGTCATTGTTGTAGTAGTAGCTTTTTGTTGTTTCAATTCTGAGGTTCCACTTGCCGTGGACGTTGACTCTGACTCTGTTGTGGTACTTTCCTCTGATTGAGATTCTATCACTTCGCTTGAAGTTAATGACAGATGAGACTCACTAGAAGAAACACCACTAGATGTTGTTGCTTTTTGTTGTGATTCTGATGATTCACTTGAAGCTGATTTTAGAACAGACTCACTAGGTGTCATTTCTTGTGGTTGTGATTTTGAGGATACACTTGTTCCTGACGTCGATATTGACCTACTTTCCGATTCTGTTGTAAATAGAGATATTGTGGCAGTATATAATTCTCCTGGTTGTAATTCTGATGTGCCACTTGTAGTTGACATTAACTTTGTCTGTGTTGATGTACTTTGTTCCGGTTGTGATTTCAATTTCACACTTGCAGTTGAGGTTGGAACAGACTCACTAGAGGTTATTCCTAGTTGTTGTGATGCATGCGATCCACTCGTTCTGGAATTCGACGCGGAACTGCTTGAAGTGGATTCTTTTCGTTGAGATTCCGAGGTTAATGAAGACGTTGTTGTCGCATATTCTCTTGGTTGCAATTCTAACGTTCCACTTGCAGTTGACGTTAACATTGACTGTGATGAGGTACTTTCCTTTGATTGAGATTCTATCACTTCGCTTGAAGTTAATGACAGATGAGACTCACTAGAAGAGACACCACTAGAAGTTGTTGCTTTTGTTGTGATTCTGATGATTCACTTGAAGCTGATTTTAGAACAGACTCACTAGTTGTCATTTCTTGTGGTTGTGATTTTGAGGATTCACTTGTTCCTGACATCGATATTGACATAGCTGAAATGTATCCTTCAGTTTCTGATTCTGTGGTAAATGGAAACATTGTGGTAGTATATTCTCTTTGTTGCAATTCTGACGTTCCACTTGCAGTTGACGTTAATATTGACTGTGATGAGGTACTTTCCTCAGGTTGAGATTCTAACATCCCACTTGTAGCTGACGATAGAATAGATTCACTAGAGGTGATATCCTGTGGTTGTGACAGCCTGTTTGTAGTTGATGGTAGAATAGACACATTAGGTGTTATTTCTTGTGTTTCTGAGTCGAAGGATACACTTGTTCCTGACGTCGATAGCTGCTTAGTTGAAGTATGTTTATATGCTGGATATTCCGATTTTAATGGATACGTTGTTGTCGTATCTTTTCTGGTTGGAATTCTGACGTTTCTCTACTAGTTAACGTTAACGTTGACTGTGATGAGGTAGTTTCCTCTGGTTTAGATTCTAACATCTCACTGGTAGTTGATGACAGAACAGACTTACTAGGAGTTGTTGCTTTTTGTTGTAAATCTAATGAGGTACTTGAAGTGAAGTTTAGAATAGACTCACTAGCTGTCATTTCTTGTGGTTGTGATTCTGAAGATACACTTGTTCCTGACATCGATATTGACAAAGTTGAAATGTATCCTTCAGTTTCTGATTCTGTGGTAAATGGAAACATTGTGGTAGTATATTCTCCTTGTTGCAATTCTGACGTTGCACTTGCAGTTGACATTAACTTTGACTGTGATGAGGTACTTTCCTGTGGTTGAGATTCTAAAATCCCACTTGTAGTTGACGATATAACAGATTCACTAGAGATCATTACTTGTGGTTCTGATTCGGATGATATACTTGTTCCTGATGTCGATAGGTGCCTAGTTGAAATAGGTTCTTTTGGTTGAGATTCTGATGTTAATAGAGACATTATTGTAGTAGCTTCTTCTGGATAGAATTCTGACGTTCTGCTTGCAGTTGACGTTAATTTTGTCTGTGATGAGGCACTTTCCTCTGGTTGAGTTTCTAACATCTTACTTGCAGTTGATGACAGAACAGACTCACTAGAAGTCGTTGCTTTTTCTTGTGATTCTGGTGATCCACTCGAAGTTAATTTTAGAACAGACTCACTAGGTGTTATTTTTTGTGGTTGTGATTCTAAGGATAGTGTCGTCAATACGGACTTGGTTGAAAAATATTCTTTTGGTTGAGATTCTGAGGATAAGAGAGTCATTGTTGTAGTAGTAGCTTTTTGTTGTTTCAATTCTGAGGTTCCACTTGCCGTGGACGTTGACTCTGACTCTGTTGTGGTACTTTCCTCTGATTGAGATTCTATCACTTCGCTTGAAGTTAGTGACAGATGAGACTCACTAGAAGAAACACCACTAGATGTTGTTGCTTTTTGTTGTGATTCTGATGATTCACTTGAAGCTGATTTTAGAACAGACTCACTAGGTGTCATTTCTTGTGGTTGTGATTTTGAGGATACACTTGTTCCTGACGTCGATATTGACCTACTTTCCGATTCTGTTGTAAATAGAGATATTGTGGCAGTATATAATTCTCCTGGTTGTAATTCTGATGTGCCACTTGTAGTTGACATTAACTTTGTCTGTGTTGATGTACTTTGTTCCGGTTGTGATTTCAATTTCACACTTGCAGTTGAGGTTGGAACAGACTCACTAGAGGTTATTCCTAGTTGTTGTGATGCATGCGATTCACTCGTTCTGGAATTCGACGCGGAACTGCTTGAAGTGGATTCTTTTCGTTGAGATTCCGAGGTTAATGAAGACGTTGTTGTCGCATATTCTCTTGGTTGCAATTCTAACGTTCCACTTGCAGTTGACGTTAACATTGACTGTGATGAGGTACTTTCCTTTGATTGAGATTCTATCACTTCGCTTGAAGTTAATGACAGATGAGACTCACTAGAAGAGACACCACTAGAAGTTGTTGCTTTTGTTGTGATTCTGATGATTCACTTGAAGCTGATTTTAGAACAGACTCACTAGGTGTCATTTCTTGTGGTTGTGAGTTTGAGGATTCACTTGTTCCTGACATCGATATTGACATAGCTGAAATGTATCCTTCAGTTTCTGATTCTGTGGTAAATGGAAACATTGTGGTAGTATATTCTCTTTGTTGCAATTCTGACGTTCCACTTGCAGTTGACGTTAATATTGACTGTGATGAGGTACTTTCCTCAGGTTGAGATTCTAACATCCCACTTGTAGCTGACGATAGAATAGATTCACTAGAGGTGATATCCTGTGGTTGTGACAGCCTGTTTGTAGTTGATTGTAGAATAGACACATTAGGTGTTATTTCTTGTGTTTGTGAGTCGAAGGATACACTTGTTCCTGACGTCGATAGCTGCTTAGTTGAAGTATGTTTATATGCTGGATATTCCGATTTTAATGGATACGTTGTTGTCGTATCTTTTTCTGGTTGGAATTCTGACGTTTCTCTAATAGTTAACGTTAACGTTGACTGTGATGAGGTAGTTTCCTCTGGTTTAGATTCTAACATCTCACTGGTAGTTGATGACAGAACAGACTTACTAGGAGTTGTTGCTTTTGTTGTAAATCTGATGAGGTACTTGAAGTGAAGTTTAGAATAGACTCACTAGCTGTCATTTCTTGTGGTTGTGATTCTGAAGATACACTTGTTCCTGACATCGATATTGACAAAGTTGAAATGTATCCTTCAGTTTCTGATTCTGTGGTAAATGGAAACATTGTGGTAGTATATTCTCCTTGTTGCAATTCTGACGTTGCACTTGCAGTTGACATTAACTTTGACTGTGATGAGGTACTTTCCTGTGGTTGAGATTCTAAAATCCCACTTGTAGTTGACGATATAACAGATTCACTAGAGATCATTACTTGTGGTTCTGATTCGGATGATATACTTGTTCCTGATGTCGATAGGTGCCTACTTGAAGTAGGTTCTTTTGGTTGAGATTCTGATGTTAATAGAGACATTATTGTAGTAGCTTCTTCTGGATGGAATTCTGACGTTCTGCTTGCAGTTGACGTTAATTTTGTCTGTGATGAGGCACTTTCCTCTGGTTGAGTTTCTAACATCTTACTTGCAGTTGATGACAGAACAGACTCACTAGAAGTCGTTGCTTTTTCTTGTGATTCTGGTGATCCACTCGAAGTTAATTTTAGAACAGACTCACTAGGTGTTATTTTTTGTGGTTGTGATTCTAAGGATAGTGTCGTCAATACGGACTTGGTTGAAAAATATTCTTTTGGTTGAGATTCTGAGGATAAGAGAGTCATTGTTGTAGTAGTAGCTTTTTGTTGTTTCAATTCTGAGGTTCCACTTGCCGTGGACGTTGACTCTGACTCTGTTGTGGTACTTTCCTCTGATTGAGATTCTATCACTTCGCTTGAAGTTAATGACAGATGAGACTCACTAGAAGAAACACCACTAGATGTTGTTGCTTTTTGTTGTGATTCTGATGATTCACTTGAAGCTGATTTTAGAACAGACTCACTAGGTGTCATTTCTTGTGGTTGTGATTTTGAGGATACACTTGTTCCTGACGTCGATATTGACCTACTTTCCGATTCTGTTGTAAATAGAGATATTGTGGCAGTATATAATTCTCCTGGTTGTAATTCTGATGTGCCACTTGTAGTTGACATTAACTTTGTCTGTGTTGATGTACTTTGTTCCGGTTGTGATTTCAATTTCACACTTGCAGTTGAGGTTGGAACAGACTCACTAGAGGTTATTCCTAGTTGTTGTGATGCATGCGATCCACTCGTTCTGGAATTCGACGCGGAACTGCTTGAAGTGGATTCTTTTCGTTGAGATTCCGAGGTTAATGAAGACGTTGTTGTCGCATATTCTCTTGGTTGCAATTCTAACGTTCCACTTGCAGTTGACGTTAACATTGACTGTGATGAGGTACTTTCCTTTGATTGAGATTCTATCACTTCGCTTGAAGTTAATGACAGATGAGACTCACTAGAAGAGACACCACTAGAAGTTGTTGCTTTTGTTGTGATTCTGATGATTCACTTGAAGCTGATTTTAGAACAGACTCACTAGGTGTCATTTCTTGTGGTTGTGATTTTGAGGATTCACTTGTTCCTGACATCGATATTGACATAGCTGAAATGTATCCTTCAGTTTCTGATTCTGTGGTAAATGGAAACATTGTGGTAGTATATTCTCTTTGTTGCAATTCTGACGTTCCACTTGCAGTTGACGTTAATATTGACTGTGATGAGGTACTTTCCTCAGGTTGAGATTCTAACATCCCACTTGTAGCTGACGATAGAATAGATTCACTAGAGGTGATATCCTGTGGTTGTGACAGCCTGTTTGTAGTTGATTGTAGAATAGACACATTAGGTGTTATTTCTTGTGTTTGTGAGTCGAAGGATACACTTGTTCCTGACGTCGATAGCTGCTTAGTTGAAGTATGTTTATATGCTGGATATTCCGATTTTAATGGATACGTTGTTGTCGTATCTTTTTCTGGTTGGAATTCTGACGTTTCTCTACTAGTTAACGTTAACGTTGACTGTGATGAGGTAGTTACCTCTGGTTTAGATTCTAACATCTCACTGGTAGTTGATGACAGAACAGACTTACTAGGAGTTGTTGCTTTTTGTTGTAAATCTGATGAGGTACTTGAAGTGAAGTTTAGAATAGACTCACTAGCTGTCATTTCTTGTGGTTGTGATTCTGAAGATACACTTGTTCCTGACATCGATATTGACAAAGTTGAAATGTATCCTTCAGTTTCTGATTCTGTGGTAAATGGAAACATTGTGGTAGTATATTCTCCTTGTTGCAATTCTGACGTTGCACTTGCAGTTGACATTAACTTTGACTGTGATGAGGTACTTTCCTGTGGTTGAGATTCTAAAATCCCACTTGTAGTTGACGATATAACAGATTCACTAGAGATCATTACTTGTGGTTCTGATTCGGATGATATACTTGTTCCTGATGTCGATAGGTGCCTAGTTGAAATAGGTTCTTTTGGTTGAGATTCTGATGTTAATAGAGACATTATTGTAGTAGCTTCTTCTGGATGGAATTCTGACGTTCTGCTTGCAGTTGACGTTAATTTCGTCTGTGATGAGGCACTTTCCTCTGGTTGAGTTTCTAACATCTTACTTGCAGTTGATGACAGAACAGACTCACTAGAAGTCGTTGCTTTTTCTTGTGATTCTGGTGATCCACTCGAAGTTAATTTTGGAACAGACTCACTAGGTGTCATTTTTTGTGGTTGTGATTCTAAGGATAGTGTCGTCGATAGGGACTTGGTTGAAGAATATTCCTTTGGTTGAGATTCTGAGGATAAGAGAGTCATTGTTGTAGTAGTAGCTTTTTGTTGTTTCAATTCTGAGGTTCCACTTGCCGTGGACGTTGACTCTGACTCTGTTGTGGTACTTTCCTCTTGTTGAAATTCTATCACTTCGCTTGAAGTTAATGACAGATGAGACTCACTAGAAGAGACACCACTAGAAGTTGTTGCTTTTTGTTGTGATTCTGATGATTCACTTGAAGCTGATTTTAGAACAGACTCACTAGGTGTCATTTCTTGTGGTTGTGATTTTGAGGATTCACTTGTTCCTGACATCGATATTGACATAGCTGAAATGTATCCTTCAGTTTCTGATTCTGTGGTAAATGGAAACATTGTGGTAGTATATTCTCTTTGTTGCAATTCTGACGTTCCACTTGCAGTTGACGTTAATTTTGACTGTGATGAGGTACTTTCCTCAGGTTGAGATTCTAACATGCCACTTGTAGCTGACGATAGAATAGATTCACTAGAGGTGATATCCTGCGGTTGTGACAGCCTGTTTGTAGTTGATTGTAGAATAGACACATTAGGTGTTATTTCTTGTGTTTGTGAGTCGGAGGTTACACTTGTTCCTGACATCGATATTGACATAGTTGAAATGTATCCTTCAGTTTCTGATTCTGTGGTAAATGGAAACATTGTGGTAGTATATTCTCCTTGTTGCAATTCTGACGTTCCACTTGCAGTTGACATTAACTTTGACTGTGATGAGGTACTTTCCTGTGGTTGTGATTCTAAAATCCACTTGTAGTTGACGATATAACAGATTCACTAGAGATCATTACTTGTGGTTCTGATTCGGATGATATACTTGTTCCTGATGTCGATAGGTGCCTAGTTGAAGTAGGTTCTTTTGGTTGAGATTCTGATGTTAATAGAGACATTATTGTAGTAGCTTCTTCTGGATGGAATTCTGACGTTCTGCTTGCAGTTGACGTTAATTTTGTCTGTGATGAGGCACTTTCCTCTGGTTGAGTTTCTAACATCTTACTTGCAGTTGATGACAGAACAGACTCACTAGAAGTCGTTGCTTTTTCTTGTGATTCTGGTGATCCACTCGAAGTTAATTTTAGAACAGACTCACTAGGTGTCATTTTTTGTGGTTGTGATTCTAAGGATAGTGTCGTCGATACGGACTTGGTTGCAGAATATTCTTTTGGTTGAGATTCTGAGGATAAGAGAGTCATTGTTGTAGTAGTAGCTTTTTGTTTCAATTCTGAGGTTCCACTTGCCGTGAACGTTGACTCTGACTCTGTTGTGGTACTTTCCTCTGATTGAGATTCTATCACTTCGCTTGAAGTTAATGACAGATGAGACTCACTAGAAGAAACACCACTAGATGTTGTTTCTTTTTGTTGTGATTCTGATGATTCACTTGAAGCTGATTTTAGAACAGACTCACTAGGTGTCATTTCTTGTGGTTGTGATTTTGAGGATACACTTGTTCCTGACGTCGATATTGACCTACTTTCCGATTCTGTTGTAAATAGAGATATTGTGGTAGTATATAATTCTCCTGGTTGTAATTCTGATGTGCCACTTGTAGTTGACATTAACTTTGTCTGTGTTGATGTACTTTGTTCCGGTTGTGATTTCAATTTCACACTTGCAGTTGAGGTTGGAACAGACTCACTAGTGGTTATTCCTAGTTGTTGTGATGCATGCGATCCACTCGTTCTGGAATTCGACGCGGAACTGCTTGAAGTGGATTCTTTTCGTTGAGATTCCGAGGTTAATGAAGACGTTGTTGTCGCATATTCTCTTGGTTGCAATTCTAACGTTCCACTTGCAGTTGACGTTAACATTGACTGTGATGAGGTACTTTCCTCTGATTGAGATTCTATCACTTTGCTTGAAGTTAATGACAGATGAGTTTCACTAGAAGAGACACCACCAGAAGTTGTTGCTTTTTGTTGTGATTCTGATGATTCACTTGAAGCTGATTTTAGAACAGACTCACTAGGTGTCATTTCTTGTGGTTGTGATTTTGAGGATACACTTGTTCCTGACGTCGATATTGACCTACTTTCCGATTCTGTTGTAAATAGAGATATTGTGGCAGTATATAATTTTCCTGGTTGTAATTCTGATGTGCCACTTGTAGTTGACATTAACTTTGTCTGTGTTGATGTACTTTGTTCCGGTTGTGATTTCAATTTCACACTTGCAGTTGAGGTTGGAACAGACTCACTAGAGGTTATTCCTAGTTGTTGTGATGCATGCGATCCACTCGTTCTGGAATTCGACGCGGAACTGCTTGAAGTGGATTCTTTTCGTTGAGATTCCGAGGTTAATGAAGACGTTGTTGTCGCATATTCTCTTGGTTGCAATTCTAACGTTCCACTTGCAGTTGACGTTAACATTGACTGTGATGAGGTACTTTCCTTTGATTGAGATTCTATCACTTCGCTTGAAGTTAATGACAGATGAGACTCACTAGAAGAGACACCACTAGAAGTTGTTGCTTTTGTTGTGATTCTGATGATTCACTTGAAGCTGATTTTAGAACAGACTCACTAGTTGTCATTTCTTGTGGTTGTGATTTTGAGGATTCACTTGTTCCTGACATCGATATTGACATAGCTGAAATGTATCCTTCAGTTTCTGATTCTGTGGTAAATGGAAACATTGTGGTAGTATATTCTCTTTGTTGCAATTCTGACGTTCCACTTGCAGTTGACGTTAATATTGACTGTGATGAGGTACTTTCCTCAGGTTGAGATTCTAACATCCCACTTGTAGCTGACGATAGAATAGATTCACTAGAGGTGATATCCTGTGGTTGTGACAGCCTGTTTGTAGTTGATGGTAGAATAGACACATTAGGTGTTATTTCTTGTGTTTCTGAGTCGAAGGATACACTTGTTCCTGACGTCGATAGCTGCTTAGTTGAAGTATGTTTATATGCTGGATATTCCGATTTTAATGGATACGTTGTTGTCGTATCTTTTCTGGTTGGAATTCTGACGTTTCTCTACTAGTTAACGTTAACGTTGACTGTGATGAGGTAGTTTCCTCTGGTTTAGATTCTAACATCTCACTGGTAGTTGATGACAGAACAGACTTACTAGGAGTTGTTGCTTTTGTTGTAAATCTAATGAGGTACTTGAAGTGAAGTTTAGAATAGACTCACTAGCTGTCATTTCTTGTGGTTGTGATTCTGAAGATACACTTGTTCCTGACATCGATATTGACAAAGTTGAAATGTATCCTTCAGTTTCTGATTCTGTGGTAAATGGAAACATTGTGGTAGTATATTCTCCTTGTTGCAATTCTGACGTTGCACTTGCAGTTGACATTAACTTTGACTGTGATGAGGTACTTTCCTGTGGTTGAGATTCTAAAATCCCACTTGTAGTTGACGATATAACAGATTCACTAGAGATCATTACTTGTGGTTCTGATTCGGATGATATACTTGTTCCTGATGTCGATAGGTGCCTAGTTGAAATAGGTTCTTTTGGTTGAGATTCTGATGTTAATAGAGACATTATTGTAGTAGCTTCTTCTGGATGGAATTCTGACGTTCTGCTTGCAGTTGACGTTAATTTCGTCTGTGATGAGGCACTTTCCTCTGGTTGAGTTTCTAACATCTTACTTGCAGTTGATGACAGAACAGACTCACTAGAAGTCGTTGCTTTTTCTTGTGATTCTGGTGATCCACTCGAAGTTAATTTTAGAACAGACTCACTAGGTGTCATTTTTTGTGGTTGTGATTCTAAGGATAGTGTCGTCGATAGGGACTTGGTTGAAGAATATTCCTTTGGTTGAGATTCTGAGGATAAGAGAGTCATTGTTGTAGTAGTAGCTTTTTGTTGTTTCAATTCTGAGGTTCCACTTGCCGTGGACGTTGACTCTGACTCTGTTGTGGTACTTTCCTCTTGTTGAAATTCTATCACTTCGCTTGAAGTTAATGACAGATGAGACTCACTAGAAGAGACACCACTAGAAGTTGTTGCTTTTTGTTGTGATTCTGATGATTCACTTGAAGCTGATTTTAGAACAGACTCACTAGGTGTCATTTCTTGTGGTTGTGATTTTGAGGATACACTTGTTCCTGACGTCGATATTGACCTACTTTCCGATTCTGTTGTAAATAGAGATATTGTGGTAGTATATAATTCTCCTGGTTGTAATTCTGATGTGCCACTTGTAGTTGACATTAACTTTGTCTGTGTTGATGTACTTTGTTCCGGTTGTGATTTCAATTTCACACTTGCAGTTGAGGTTGGAACAGACTCACTAGTGGTTATTCCTAGTTGTTGTGATGCATGCGATCCACTCGTTCTGGAATTCGACGCGAACTGCTTGAAGTGGATTCTTTTCGTTGAGATTCCGAGGTTAATGAAGACGTTGTTGTCGCATATTCTCTTGGTTGCAATTCTAACGTTCCACTTGCAGTTGACGTTAACATTGACTGTGATGAGGTACTTTCCTCTGATTGAGATTCTATCACTTTGCTTGAAGTTAATGACAGATGAGTTTCACTAGAAGAGACACCACCAGAAGTTGTTGCTTTTTGTTGTGATTCTGATGATTCACTTGAAGCTGATTTTAGAACAGACTCACTAGGTGTCATTTCTTGTGGTTGTGATTTTGAGGATTCACTTATTCCTGACATCGATATTGACATAGCTGAAATGTATCCTTCAGTTTCTGATTCTGTGGTAAATGGAAACATTGTGGTAGTATATTCTCTTTGTTGCAATTCTGACGTTCCACTTGCAGTTGACGTTAATATTGACTGTGATGAGGTACTTTCCTCAGGTTGAGATTCTAACATCCCACTTGTAGCTGACGATAGAATAGATTCACTAGAGGTGATATCCTGTGGTTGTGACAGCCTGTTTGTAGTTGATTGTAGAATAGACACATTAGGTGTTATTTCTTGTGTTTGTGAGTCGAAGGATACACTTGTTCCTGACGTCGATAGCTGCTTAGTTGAAGTATGTTTATATGCTGGATATTCCGATTTTAATGGATACGTTGTTGTCGTAGCTTTTTCTGGTTGGAATTCTGACGTTTCTCTACTAGTTAACGTTAACGTTGACTGTGATGAGGTAGTTTCCTCTGGTTTAGATTCTAACATCTCACTGGTAGTTGATGACAGAACAGACTTACTAGGAGTTGTTGCTTTTTGTTGTAAATCTGATGAGGTACTTGAAGTGAAGTTTAGAATAGACTCACTAGCTGTCATTTCTTGTGGTTGTGATTTTGAGGATTCACTTGTTCCTGACATCGATATTGACATAGTTGAAATGTATCCTTCAGTTTCTGATTCTGTGGTAAATGGAAACATTGTGGTAGTATATTCTCCTTGTTGCAATTCTGACGTTCCACTTGCAGTTGATATTAACTTTGACTGTGATGAGGTACTTTTCTGTGGTTGAGATTCCAAAATCCCACTTGTAGTTGACGATATAACAGATTCACTAGAGATCATTACTTGTGGTTCTGATTCGGATGATATACTTGTTCCTGATGTCGATAGGTGCCTAGTTGAAGTAGGTTCTTTTGGTTGAGATTCTGATGTTAATAGAGACATTATTGTAGTAGCTTCTTCTGGATGGAATTCTGACGTTCTGCTTGCAGTTGACGTTAATTTTGTCTGTGATGAGGCACTTTCCTCTGGTTGAGTTTCTAACATTTTACTTGCAGTTGATGACAGAACAGACTCACTAGAAGTCGTTGCTCTTTCTTGTGATTCTGGTGATCCACTCGAAGTTAATTTTGGAACAGACTCACTAGGTGTCATTTTTTGTGGTTGTGATTCTAAGGATAGTGTCGTCAATACGGACTTGGTTGAAGAATATTCTTTTGGTTGAGATTCTGAGGATAAGAGAGTCATTGTTGTAGTAATAGCTTTTTGTTGTTTCAATTCTGAGGTTCCACTTGCCGTGGATGTTGACTCTGACTCTGTTGTGGTACTTTCCTCTGGTTGAGATTCTATCACTTCGCTTGAAGTTAATGACAGATGAGACTCACTAGAAGAGACACCACTAGAAGTTGTTGCTTTTTGTTGTGATTCTGATGATTCACTTGAAGCTGATTTTAGAACAGACTCACTAGGTGTCATTTCTTGTGGTTGTGATTTTGAGGATACACTTGTTTCTGACGTCGATATTGACCTACTTTCCGATTCGGTTGTAAATAGAGATATTGTGGTAGTATATAATTCTCCTGGTTTTAATTCTGATGTGCCACTTGTAGTTGACATTAACTTTGTCTGTGTTGATGTACTTTGTTCCGGTTGTGATTTCAATTTCACACTTGCAGTTGAGGTTAGAACAGACTCACTAGAGGTTATTCCTAGTTGTTGTGATGCATGCGATCCACTCGTTCTTGAATTCGACGCGGAACTACTTGAAGTGGATTCTTTTGGTTGAGATTCCGAGGTTAATGAAGACGTTGTTGTCGCATATTCTCTTGGTTGCAATTCTAACGTTCCACTTGCAGTTGACGTTAACATTGACTGTGATGAGGTATTTTCCTCAGGTTGAGATTCTAACATCCACTTCTAGCTGACGATAGAATAGATTCACTAGAGGTGATATCCTGTGGTTGTGATAGCCTGTTTGTAGTTGATTGTAGAATAGACACATTAGGTGTTATTTCTTGTGTTTGTGAGTCGAAGGATACACTTGTTCCTGACGTCGATAGCTGCTTAGTTGAAGTAGGTTTATATGCTGGAGATTCCGATTTTAATGGAGACGTTGTTGTAGTAGCTTTTTCTGGTTGGAATTCTGACGTTTCTCTACTAGTTAACGTTAACTTTGACTGTGATGAGGTAGTTTCCTCTGGTTTAGATTCTAACATCTCACTGGTAGTTAATGACAGAACAGACTTACTAGAAGTCGTTGCTTTTTTGATGTAAATCTGATGAGGTACTTGAAGTGAATTTTAGAATAGACTCACTAGCTGTCATTTCTTGTGGTTGTGATTCTGAAGATACACTTGTTCCTGACATCGATATTGACATAGTTGAAATGTATCCCTCAGTTTCTGATTCTGTGGTAAATGGAAACATTGTGGTAGTATATTCTCTTTGTTGCAATTCTGACGTTCCACTTGCAGTTGATATTAACTTTGACTGTGATGAGGTACTTTTCTGTGGTTGAGATTCCAAAATCCCACTTGTAGTTGACGATATAACAGATTCACTAGAGATCATTACTTGTGGTTCTGATTCGGATGATATACTTGTTCCTGATGTCGATAGGTGCCTAGTTGAAGTAGGTTCTTTTGGTTGAGATTCTGATGTTAAGAGAGACATTATTGTAGTAGCTTCTTCTGGATGGAATTCTGACGTTCTGCTTCCAGTTGACTTTAATTTTGTCTGTGATGAGGCACTTTCCTCAGGTTGAGTTTCTAACATCTTACTTGCAGTTGATGATAGAACAGACTCATTAGAAGTCGTTGCTTTTTCTTGTGATTCTGGTGATCTACTCGAAGTTAATTTTAGAACAGACTCAGTAGGTGTGATTTTTTGTGGTTGTGATTCTAAGGATAGTGTCGTCGATACGGACTTGGTTGAAGAATATTCTTTTGGTTGAGATTCTGAGGATAAGAGAGTCATTGTTTTAGTAGTAGCTTTTTCTTGTTTCAGTTCTGAGGTACCTTTTGCAATTGACGTTAATTTTGACTGTGATGAGGCACTTTCCTCTTCTTGAGATTCTAACATCTCACTTGTAGTTGATGACAGAACAGACTCACTAGGAGTTGTTGCCTTTTCTTGTGAATCTGATGATCTACTTGTTGTTGATTTTAGAATAGACTCATTCGGTGTCATTTCTTGTGATTGTGATTCTGAGGACACACTTGTTCCTGACTCTGATATTGTCCTAGTTTCTGATTCTGTTGAAAATAGAGATATTGTGGTAGTATGTGTTCCTGGTTGTAATTCTAATGTTCCACTTGCAAGTGACATTAACTCTGACTGTGTTGATGTATATTCTCCTGATTGTGATGGTGATGTCTCACTTGTAGTTATCGTTAATGCGGGCTTAGTGGTAGAAGCCTTTTGTGGTCTGGAATCTGATGTTCTTTCCTCACTTTGTGTTACTACAGTTTGAGAAGAGGTTTCTTGTTGTTGTGCCGATTCTTGACTTACTCGTGTACTTGAAGTTAATATAGGCTGAATAGATAAATGTTGCTCTGGTTGGAATTCTGAGGGCACATTTGTAGCAGGATGTAAAACAGAGGGTGTTACAACATTTGTTGTTCCTGATTCCACTGTCGAATATTCTGAAATAAACGTTTGTTCTGTAAAAATATTGTGTCAGATATCTTTAGCTTAGCTTATGTCCCTCTGCTTTGGTCTTACTACTAGCATATCTCTGCTTCAATTTATCTGAAGTCATTTGAATCAATAAACTTATTCCAAAGGATGTTAGCGAACTTAATACATTACGGAAATGAAATTGAAGGAAGTTATTTATTTCTTGGTAGATTAAAGGGTGACTGATAATAATATCGTCTTGAAGAGTTTCAGGTGGTTTTATAAGTTACTTAAACTGAGATAGTTCTGTACATTACTAAATGAGTTCGGGGTTCGACATGGTACACGGTGAGTTATTAGAATACTTTATGCTATCTTTGAATGGTTTTAAAGTTGGCTAAAGTTGTGGTATTTGTTGGAGTCGTATTATATGTAACTGGAATGATGAGGTGCTTAACAAGTCATTAAAATGTCATGTAGGCTTCTTCGTAAGTAGGATCTCAGACAGTTTTATTAAATAGTGTATTGTTTCAGGAATTATTAGAACAGTTCAAAGTTGTCTAAAATAAATAAAGTTTTAGAAATGGTTTAATAAATAACTGGAATTGTAATTATTGTGAGTTTTATTTCTGTCTGTAAAAGTATATGGAAGAGTAGAAATAAATGATGTGGCTCATTAAATTATTTTCCTTATTAAATGATGTGGCTTATTAAATAATGTAGCTTATTAAATAATGTAGCTTATTAAATGATGTTTCTTATTAAATGATGTGGCTTACTAAATAATGTAGCTTATTAAATGATATCTCTTATTAACTGATGTGGCTCATTAAATAATGTAGCTTATTAAATGATATCTCTTATTAACTGATGTGGCTCATTAAATAATGTAGCTTATTAAATAATGTAGCTTATTAAATAATGTAGCTTATTAAATGATGTGGCTTACTAAATGATGTGGCTCATTAAATAATGTAGCTTATTAAATGATGTTTCTTATTAAATGATGTGGCTTACTAAATGATGTGGCTCATTAAATAATGTAGCTTATTAAATGATGTTTCTTATTAAATGATGTGGGTTACTAAATAATGTAGCTTATTAAATGATGTTTCTTATTAAATGATGTGGCTTATTAAATAATGTTTCTTATTAAATGATGTGGCTTACTAAATAATGTAGCTTATTAAATGATGTGGCTTATTAAATGATGTTTCTTATTAAATGATGTGGCTTACTAAATAATGTAGCTTATTAAATAATGTAGCTTATTAAATGATGTTTCTTATTAAATGATGTGGGTTACTAAATAATGTAGCTTATTAAATGATGTTTTTTATTAAATGATGTGGCTTACTAAATAATGTAGCTTATTAAATGATATCTCTTATTAACTGATGTGGCTCATTAAATAATGTAGCTTATTAAATGATATCTCTTATTAACTGATGTGGCTCATTAAATAATGTAGCTTATTAAATAATGTAGCTTATTAAATTATGTAGCTTATTAAATGATGTGGCTTACTAAATGATGTGGCTCATTAAATAATGTAGCTTATTAAATGATGTTTCTTATTAAATGATGTGGCTTACTAAATGATGTGGCTCATTAAATAATGTAGCTTATTAAATGATGTTTCTTATTAAATGATGTGGGTTACTAAATAATGTAGCTTATTAAATGATGTGGCTTATTAAATAATGTTTCTTATTAAATGATGTGGCTTACTAAATAATGTAGCTTATTAAATAATGTAGCTTATTAAATGATGTTTCTTATTAAATGATGTGGGTTACTAAATAATGTAGCTTATTAAATGATGTTTTTTATTAAATGATGTGGCTTACTAAATAATGTAGCTTATTAAAAGATGTGGCTTATTAAATGATGTGGCTTACTAAATAATGTAGCTTATTAAATGATGTTTCTTATTAAATGATGTAGCTTATTAAATGATGTGGCTTATTAAATGATGTTTCTTATTAAATGATGTGGCTTATTAAAAGATGTTTCTTATTAAATGATGTGGCTTATTAAATGATGTTTCTTATTAAATGATGTGGCTTATTAAATGATGTGGCTTATTAAATGATGTTTCTTATTAAAAGATGTGGCTTATTAAATGATGTTACTTATTAAATAATGTGGCTTATTAATTGATGTTTCTTATTAAATGATGTTTCTTATTAAAATATGTGGCTTATTAAATGATGTGGCTTATTAAATGAATGAAATAGTTTAAAATTTTATAAACTACTGAAACTTTTAAATTAGTTCGTATTTTTAGTTGCTGGAATAGTTTAAGGAAGATTATAAATCATCGTACAAGATAGGATGGTATTAATTAATTAATTATTTTTGTTAAGCACAAAAGCTACACTATGGGTTATCTGTCACGTTCCCATCGCAAGAATCGAAACATTTTTGGCATTATAAGTCCGTATTTTAAATTGCTCAAATAGTTTGGGGAGACTTATAAAAGATTGTAATAAGATGAGGTGATATTCTGAGTTCCTGATGTTGGGTTCGTAAAGTACAGGAATTGAGAGGGGCTTGAAAAGTGTTGCACTTGATTGATCAGAATTAATCACAAAGCTACACAGTGGGCTATCTGTGCTCTGCCCATCATAGGTATCTAAACCTGGTTTCTAGCAGTGTGAACGCAGACATATCGCCATTTGGAGGGCAAGTGTGGAAGAACTGAAGGGTATTCGTTACAAGGAAGATAGAATATTGTATGGTTCACAAGAGACTGGAGTCATTCTTCAGTGGTCTTTGCAATAGAATTGACAACATTCTACAAAATGTTAACGTCTATAGTTCGTAAACAACTACATACTGTACACACTAGAACAAGAAGTCTTTTACATACTGTACACACTAGAACAATAAGTGTTTTACATACTGTACATACTAGAACAAGAAGTGTTTTACATACTGTACACAATAGAACAATAACTGTTTTACATACTGTACACACCAGAACAATAAGTGTTTTACATACTGTACATACTAGAACAATAAGTGTTTTACATACTGTACATACTAGAACAAGAAGTGTTTTACATACTGTACACAATAGAACAATAACTGTTTTACATACTGTACACAACCAGAACAATAAGTGTTTTACATACTGTACATACTAGAACAATAAGTGTTTTACATACTGTACATACTAGAACAAGAAGTGTTTTACATACTGTACACAATAGAACAATAACTGTTTTACATACTGTACACAATGGAACAGAACAATAAGTGTTTTACATGCACTGTACACACTAGAACAATAAGTGTTTTACATACTGTACATACTAGAACAATAACTGTTTTACATACTGTACACACTAGAACAATAAGTGTTTTACATACTGTACATACTAGAACAATAAGTGTTTTACATACTGTACACAATAGAACAATAAGTGTTTTACATACTGTACACACCAGAACAATAACTGTTTTACATACTGTACACAATAGAATAATAAGTGTTTTACATACTGTACACATTAGAACGATAAGTGTTTTACATACTGTACACATTAGAACGATAAGTGTTTTACATACTGTACATACTAGAACAATAAGTGTTTTACATACTGTACACAATAGAACAATAAGTGTTTTACATACTGTACACACCAGAACAATAACTGTTTTACATACTGTACACAATAGAACAATAAGTGTTTTACATACTGTACACATTAGAACAATAAGTGTTTTACATACTGTACATACTAGAACAATAAGTGTTTTACATACTGTACACAATAGAACAATAAGTGTTTTACATACTGTACACACCAGAACAATAACTGTTTTACATACTGTACACAATAGAACAATAAGTGTTTTACATACTGTACACATTAGAACAATAAGTGTTTTACATACTGTACACAATAGAACAATAAGTGTTTTACATACTGTACACATTAGAACAATAAGTGTTTTACATACTGTACACATTAGAACAATAAGTGTTTTACATACTGTACACATTAGAACAATAAGTGTTTTACATACTGTACATACTAGAACAATAAGTGTTTTACATACTGTACATACTAGAACAATAAGTGTTTTACATACTGTACACAATAGAACAATAAGTGTTTTACATACTGTACACTGGAACAATAACTGTTTTACATACTGTACACAATAGAACAATAAGTGTTTTACATACTGTACACATTAGAACAATAAGTGTTTTACATACTGTACATACTGGAACAATAAGTGTTTTACATACTGTACACAATAGAACAATAAGTGTTTTACATACTGTACACACCAGAACAATAACTGTTTTACATACTGTACACAATAGAACAATAAGTGTTTTACATACTGTACACATTAGAACAATAAGTGTTTTACATACTGTACATACTAGAACAATAAGTGTTTTACATACTGTACATACTAGAACAATAACTGTTTTACATACTGTACACATTAGAACAATAAGTGTTTTACATACTGTACATACTAGAACAATAAGTGTTTTACATACTGTACACAATAGAACAATAAGTGTTTTACATACTGTACACACCAGAACAATAACTGTTTTACATACTGTACACAATAGAACAATAAGTGTTTTACATACTGTACACATTAGAACAATAAGTGTTTTACATACTGTACACATTAGAACAATAAGTGTTTTACATACTGTACACAATAGAACAATAACTGTTTTACATACTGTACACAATAGAACAATAAGTGTTTTACATACTGTACACACCAGAACAATAAGTGTTTTACATACTGTACATACTAGAACAAGAAATGTTTTACATACTGTACATACTAGAACAAGAAGTGTTTTACATACTGTACATAATAGAACAATAAGTGTTTTACATACTGTACACAATAGAACAATAAGTGTTTTACATACTGTACACATTAGAACAATAACTGTTTTACATACTGTACATACTAGAACAATAAGTGTTTGGTTCTAGTTCTAGCTTGGTATGTTCTCTAACATTAGAAAACTGATTCCTGTGGTTAAAGTTATGCTTCAACATGTGGTAACAAGCTTATAATATTAATTACTATATACATTAAATGTATTGTATTGACTATAATTATACTTTAAAAGTAATAGAAAACTGCATTTTAAACAACTGTTGAGCCCCGTCATGATCAGATGCTTAGGGCTCTCTACTCGTTATATGAGGGTCGCGGATTCAAATCCCCGTTGCACCAAACATGCTCACCCTTTCATTTGTGTGGATGTCAATCTTACTATTCGTTGGTGAAAAAGTAGCCCAAGAGTTGGCGGTGGGTAGCGATGACTAGTTGCCTTCCGTACAGTCTTATACTACTAAATTAGGGATGACTAGCGCAGATAGGTCTCGTGTAGTTTTGCACGAAAATTAAAAACAAACCAAATCTGACCCGCGACCCACAGATTGTGAGTCGAGCATCTCCTGACCGAAAAGACATAACAATACAGCGATGCCTGCTGTGAAACTTATTAAAAGTCGTAAATACTAAACGTTAGAGATTTAAAAGTTGAAAAAAAACAATAAATACTCTGACGAAAGTAATATAAATTCTCCGTACCTTTTATGAAGCGGATAAGTTTTGTCAAAGATCTTTGTATATATATGTGTGTGAGAAGAAAGCCTGACATAGAGACCTCTTGTTGCCTTTCACTGGTGTAGCAACTACGGGTATCTTTACTTCGCCAAATATCTGAAATCCAGTGGGAAAGTAGAGTGTGTGTGTATTTTCTTATAGCAAAGCCACATCGGGCTGTCTGATGTGTTCACCGAGGGAAATAAAACCCTTGATTTTAGCGTTCAAATCCGAAGATTTACCGTTGTCCCATAGCGGGACGGGGAAGTAGGGAATAAGTTAGACAAGTATAACATCAAAGTATGTTCGAAGACAGTGACTGTGTCACGTCATGAGAAAGGAAAGATATATTCGATGAATCTGCCTGTTGTTGGTTTATAACACAAACTACCACACAATAGGTAAAGAACATATATTCGTTGTGATTAAATATATTTCTTCTCTGATTCTTCTCCTGATGAAAACATCGTCGTCATCAAAACAGAACCAACGAAAAAAATTATTCTTGATCAGCTCACGTGCAGGTGCCCGGCATGGCCAGGTGTGTTAGGGCGTTCGACTCGTAATCTAAGGGTATTATGTCCCCTTTAGAGCACTGCCATTGGAGGATATTTGTCCTTCTCTATAGCAGCACTTCGATAGGCAGATATATATCCCTTTCTTAGAGCACTGTCATTAGCAGATACGTATATCTCTTTCTGGAGCACTGACATGCGTATAGTTGTATCCCCTTTAGGGTACTGTCATGTGCGCACACACACACACATGTATGTCTCGCCCTAGATCAGTACTATGGGCAGTACAACTTTACCTGTCTTCAAGTTTCAGATAGCTAATATTAAATATTGTCTTTGTTTTTATTTTTCCTGTATATATCCACAAATGAAACCGTGACTGGGAGAGTTGTTTGTCTATAAACACACTACTGTAAGGGTAATAGGTACATTTAAGTTATATTATGACTGCAGTGATTTCTATATAAAACTACTTTGGAAATATTTTAGGTGTCTGCTAACCTGGGTGACATTTATACTCTTATAAAACAATAATAATAAAACATTGTTGCGTAAATTAATTCAGACTTTTAACAAAAAGCTAGTTTTTGTCTTAAACGACTCTTTGTTTTAATTGCCATTGCTTTCTGTAAACTACACTTTATATGAAATATGCATGATTCGCTAAAGCACCGTCTCAGATATCTGTTCGATTTCTTCTGGTCTGGTGTTTCGTTAATCCTTGTTAGGATCTACATGAACTTTCTTTAGTTTGTTGAATTAAAGAATATAAAAGAGTTTGATTTAAGCCATCTATTTCTCTAGTTGTCTGTTTGCGTCGACACTGTGACATAAATACTGTATAAATATATAAAAAAAGGTAGAAAAACATTTAAGCCTAATAATCATGTGGTTTCCATTAGAAGGTGCTGTAGCAACGTAAGTTTTTTACTTTTCTTCTCGATTTTGCTAGGATTTTCATAAAAATATGTCGAGATGGTTCTAATTGGATATTCACAATTTCAAATATTTTTCGAAATAATTGAAGAATTGTCTTATGAAAAATTTAACGTTAGGAAGAAAATATAAAGATTTCAAATAAAATGATTATTCATTCGATATAGTTTCTTACATTTACAATCTGAGCGGCCACCTGATGCAACACGTGAGCTTAAATGCCTAGTCCAGGTTCCTCAAATCACCAGTTACTCTTAATTTAGAACTGATAACCAGAGGAAGTACATTTAATGCTACCAACATCTGTCTGCCATCTTCAACTTTATAGCGAGGTGACAGCGCCCCCTATCAGTACGGAGCATTCTCTGCAGTGTATCGCAACTAATCAAACTACTTTATGTTCATGACCGTGAATAATTTGGAAATGACAAGACTAGAAGGAAGACAGTTACAACGAGCAACTTTGGGGTTTTGTATTGTCTGAAAGAAAATTGTGGAAACATTTTTTTTTTCTTTTTGCTGCAACAAGTCTCGAACCATAAACTCTTGGACCTACATTCCGAATATATTAACTACTCTTAGTTTACTGGAAAAGATTTGGTACTTTTATGGCTCAAAATGATGCTTTAAAAATTGAGAATGGAAATAAGAGACAAGATTTTCTTTGAAATCCACCAACATTCCACTGTGTGACTCCTACACAACAGCACATTAAATTAAAATACACATAAACATTTCTATAGGTGAGTAAAATAAATTAACAAATTCGAAAATCAACTTACCAGTGGCTTCCATCACTGTACTGGTAGCAGTTTTTCTACTAGCTGCTGACTGGTCAACAGATGTGGTTAAATGTTCCCTTGGTGTGCTCTGGATGAAGTCTGATAGGAGAGTAGAAACTGGCGTTAGAGTAGAAACGTGATCAGAATGAAGATTGTCGATTTCCGACGTTGCGTTTCCAGAAACACTTTCCGAAACGTCTGTGGCCAGATGTGAAATCAATATTTCTGGTGATTGAGAAGCAAATACTGTTGTCTCATTGGATAGTTGACTTCTTGTTGTTAAACCCGTAGGTGGAGTTACTTTCTGTATTGTAGAAACCCGTTTATTTGTTACATTTTCAAATCGTGTAATGAAGAAGTGGATAATTGGAGCTCATCTTGTAAAGTCTTCGACTCCTCGAGCTGATTCATTATTGTTGGTTTTTCAGCTATTTCCACACTAGCTGTCTGGACCTTAGCTCCTTCTGTAGATCTACTTGTCTCTTTTCCAGTGGACAACGTTATCTTTTCAGATACCGAGGAAGATTTAGATCGAAAAGTGGCGCCCTCTGCATCACCTATGAGTGAGTTGGTCACAGGGTTGTTTACCGCCAAAGATGACTTTTCAGTTGGTACATGGAATTCTTCAGTTATTACTGGAAGTTTGGTTACAGCTAGTGTAGCAACGTTCTCTGATATTTCTGAGGTGAGTGGTCTTTCCGTGTGATTGAAGTCTGAAAACAGAGGAGACTAAACTATGGTGTATTTCTATATAGCGTTACTACTATTGTTTGATTAAAAAGTGACTAATGTAATGTACAACACACAAGAAGAATGTCGTTTGACTTAGTTCACTATCACACTACTAGAGGGAGATATTATTTAGATTTCCATGCACCTAATGTCTATTTTGTAAAAATAGCTTTGTATTTCTAAGGTATATTATGGGTATTAAATGACACAAAACAAGACACAATAAAACTGTAAGTTTTCTAAACACAGAGAAGTTCAATGTTTGTGGATCTTGCTTATAAATCTGTACTTGACATAACCCCCTACATTTCTTCTTAATCTTACTAACATTCTATAACCATCTCCTTTCGTTAACTGAAAACTGGTTAACTGAGTACAGCTATGTAAACAAGAAATTATTACTTTGTAGATAAGCACAAAGCTGCACAATGGAAGAGCAAGTCAGCAGCCCAGGCAGCAGGATGGACTATTTACCACAGTTACAACGCAACTGTAGCCCAAAGTACATTTAAGAGTTCGAACCTGTAACTTCAGAAAACACGTCAGCCACTAAACTGTGCTTGCTGCTATCGTATACACTAAAATGTAAGATTCTAAAACTAATTTCATTTGATAATAAACACAAAGCTGCACAGTGAGCTACCTGTGCTTTGCCCACCTTGGGTTTGAAACCCAATGTTTAGTGTTATAAGCCCCCATATTTGCTGCTGAACCACTGAAAGAGGAGCGGTAAGTAAAGTCGGAAGTAAGTCACATACAACCCATCTCGGAATTAAGTCACATACAACCCATCTCGGAAGTAAGTCACATACAACCCATCTCAGAAGTAAGTCACATACAACCCATCCAGACTTTTGTCTTGTAACGGATCAAAACAAAACCTTGTTTTATTTTGAGTTACGTAGTTAAAGACAAACGTGCACTTGAGATTTTCATGGTGATTCTTACTTAGCTGCATGAATTCTTTAAGAAAATAACCTTCATGGATTAAAAATATACCAAGAATACGTAAGAGTTAAGGCACTTAATATTTTATCTTCACCAACATTATTTATTACCAATTTCTGAATAGGTAACTTATCGTTTGCTTTTTAAGCAGAAAGTTGCACAATGTGCTGTCTTATCCCTAACCACCACCAAGAATCGAACCCCGGATTTTAGTGTTGTACTTCCGATCTACTGGGAACTACACCTGTGTGAAAATATTATCAGAAAACAAAAAACGTGTTTATTACTGCTATTTTGTACTTTCATATTTTATGGAAAGATGTTTTTCAGTAATTAAACAAAAATAACGTACAATAATATACAGAAAGTGAAAGATATTTCTCAGTAAGTAAACACAAAAAATAAAGTACCAAAACATGCAAAAAGTGGACGATGTTTCTCAGTAAGTAAAGACAAAAAATTAAAGCACAATAATATACAGAAAGTGAAAGATATTTCTCAGTAAGTAAACACAAAAAATTAAAGTACAATAATATACAGAAAGTGAAAGATATTTCTCAGTAAGTAAACACAAAAAATAAAGTACCATAACATGCAAAAAGTGGACGATGTTTCTCAGTAAGTAAAGACAAAAAATTAAAGCACAATAATATACAGAAAGTGAAAGATGTTTCTCAGTAAGTAAACACAAAAAATTAAAGTACAATATACACAGAAAGTGAAAGATGTTTCTCAGTAAGTAAACACAAAAAGTTAGTGTACAATAATGTACAGAAAGTGAAAAATGTTTCTCAGTAAGTAAACACAAAAAATTCAAGTACAATAATGTACAGAAAGTGAAAGATGTTTCTCAGTAAGTAAACACAAAAAATTAAAGTACAATATACACAGAAAGTGAAAGATGTTTCTCAGTAAGTAAACACAAAAAGTTAGTGTACAATAATGTACAGAAAGTGAAAAATGTTTCTCAGTAAGTAAACACAAAAAATTCAAGTACAATAATGTACAGAAAGTGAAAGATGTTTCTCAGTAAGTAAACACAAAAAGTTAGTGTACAATAATGTACAGAAAGTGAAAGATGTTTCTCAGTAAGTGAACACAAAAAATTCAAGTACAATAATGTACAGAAAGTGAAAGATGTTTCTCAGTAAGTAAACACAAAAAGTTAGTGTACAATAATGTACAGAAAGTGAAAGATGTTTCTCAGTAAGTGAACACAAAAAATTCAAGTACAATATACACAGAAAGTGGAAGATATTTCTCAGTAAGTAAACACAAAAAATTCAAGTACAATAATATACAGAAAATGGAAGATCTTTTTCAATAAGTAAACACAAAAAATAAAATAATATACAAGAGTGGACAAAAAGTAGCCCCTCTTGAAATTGTTGTTAATTTGTTACATCTTTTATCAGACAACAGAAAAATTAATAAAACTATATGTTTTTAGAATGCACTTGACGAGAAATGTTCAAATATAATCTCAGATCCTAATTTTAACACTGGTCTATGCACATACCTGAACTTTTAATGATTTTAGTTACATATTCACCGAACAAGTGTTATTTATCTGCTGTCGTTTCTTAGATCTTCTTACTACAATTATCTTACAAAATTATCAAATAAGTTTCGCTGCAATTGTAGAATTGTTAAAAGATATCTTAGAAATAAGATAAATAATGTTAAGGAATGGCCAGGTTAGTCTCCCGATGGGCCCAGCATAGTCACGTGGTTAGGGCTTGGGAATCGTAATCTGAGGGTTGCGGGTTTGAATCCTTATCACACGAAACATGCTCACCAATTCAGCTGTGAGGGGGTTATACATGTATGGTCAATCTTACTATTCATTGGTAAAAGAGTAGCCTAAGAGTTGGTGGCAGATGGTGGTGATGACTAGCTGCCTTCCCTCTAGTCTAACGCTACTAAATTAGGAACGGCTAGTGCAGATAGCCCTCTTGTAGCTTTGTGCGAAATTAAAAAACAGACAAACTTATTGCCCATAATGGTTTCTTGTGTGTTTTAATGTTTTGATTCCTGAACGGCATCTTATGTACGTGTGGTGTAAGCAACCAGATCGAACAATTGGGTCCAGGGTCCAGTTACGGACGTTCTTAATTTGGAATAAGTGACCACAAAAAAAAAAGCTATCGGTGACTAACACTCACCATCACAAGAGCTTTCTCTCATTATTTTAATCTAATAATGAGACTGAATGCCACTTTTATAATGTGCCTGCGAGTTAAAAATTCAAAGCTTGTTCAGCTATATCACATCTCAAACCCTGAATCTTTGAATCAGTTTTCAACCTAGAGGTCATGCCCAGGCTATATTATTATTATGATCTAATTTAACATTCTGTTCCTTTACCAGGTTTGCTTCTAGTTAGGTACAAAGCTGCACAATGGGCTATCTGTAGTCTGACCACCACAGATATCAAAATCCACTTTCTTGTGTTGTAACTCTGAAGACATACAAATTTGCAACTGGTGAGGCATCTGTTTATCAAAGATTTTAAAAAATTCCTCTAAAATATTTGATTTACAACATAGTCCTAATAAATGGACTTCTTATTGACACAAAAAAAATTTAGGTTTAAAACTGATATTGAACAAAGGGATTACATAGTAATCAATAAGCCCGGCAAGGCCAGGTGGGTTAAGGAATTTGACTCGTAATCTGAGGGTTGCAGGTTCGAATCCCCATCGCACCAAACATACTTGCCCTTTCAGCCGTGAGGGCATTATAATGTTTCGGTCAATCCCACTATTCGTTGGTAAAAGAGTAGCCCAAGAGTTTGCGGTGGGTGGTGATGACTAGCTGCCTTACCTCTAGTCTTACACTGCTAAATAACGTAGTGTAGATAGCCCTTGAGTACCTTTGCTTGAAATTCAAAAATAAACAAACAATTGTACTCAATAAACAAAAAATGAAAACATTTGAAAAAAAACAAGAAGTAAAATATTTGTTGTTTATTTCAAACTAACTTTCTTACCTGTAAGTGAATTTATCATAACAACATTTATCATAACAACATTTATCATAACATTATCTTTATCAACAATTGGCAGTGCTATTAAACACTGTTTTAACATAATACATTACGCATGCATAATTATTAGTTTTCTCGGAAAGATGTGAGAAAATTCAATTACTTTTACTTAACCAGGACATATAAGAATTGTTTAGCACATTTTTTACTAAAATAAAAAAAATGTAAACATTATAATACTAAACTCAATGTTTCTTAACACATTATTACATTCAAAACAAAATATAACTTGCAGAAAGAAGTGAGAAAGAAAACGGATATACAAAATGTGTCCCAAATTATCAGAATACCGATTAGGTTTCTTAACCATACATTTTTATACTATAACAGAAAGTGGAAAACAAATAACATTACACATTATGTAATAAAATTATCTTACCGTTAGAAGAAGTGACGAAAGAACCAGATGAATAAGACTTCAGAATGGTGGATGTTTTTCCTTCTTTACCGGTTGCTTCCTCAACAGGATGAATCGTTGAAACCTCCGAAATAAGAATATTCTGCATTTTTATTGAACTTGACGTATCATTTACTATTTCTGTTGGAGTTGATTCTACAAATTTTGTTGTTACTTTTTCATTAGAAGTTTTTCTAGATGGTGTAGTTTCTCCTGTTACCTCTGGAACTTCTGAAGTCTGTGTTTCTAATGCACTTGTTATTGCAGTTACAGAAGATTCAGTACCTTTCGACATTGAAGAGGTTTCAATTAGTTTGTTGGTGAATTCCTCACTACCAGTTTTACTAGATGCTGTAGTATGTGTTGTTAATTCAGGTATTTGTACAATCTGTCCTTCTGAGGCAGTAGATATCTCAGCCACTGATTGTTCCGTACCCTTTTCTGATGCAGAGGTTTCCCCTAGATTTATTGTCAATTCCTCACTACTAGTTTTACTAGATACTGTAGTTTGTGTTGTTAACTCCGGCATTTGTGTTGTCTGTACTTCTGATGCAGTATATATCTCAGCTACCGATTGTTCAGTACTCTTTATTGATGCAGAGGATTCTACTGGTTTTGTTGTCATTTCCTCAATACCAGTACTATTAGATACTGTAGTTATTGTTGTTAACTCGGATATTTTTGCAGTCTGTACTTCTGATGTAGAAGTTGTCAATTCTTCACTACTAGTTTTACTAGATACTTTAGTTTGTGTTCTTGTCTTGGGCATTTGTGTTGTCTGTACTTCTGATGCAGTAGATATCTCAGCTACTGATGATTCTGTACCCTGTATTGATGGAGGGGATTCTTCTAGTTTTGTTGTCAGTTCCTCACTATCAGTTTTACTATATTCGGTGGATTGTGTTGTAAACTGAGGCATCTGTTTAGTCTGTACGTCTGATGCAGTAGATATCTCAGCTAGTGATGGTTCAGTACCCTTTACTGATGGAGAGGTTTCAACTAGTTTTGTTGTCATTTTGTCAATACCAGTATTACTAGATACTGTAGTTTTTGTTGTTATCTCGGGCATTTGTGTAGTCTGTACTTCTGATTCAGTAGATATCTCAGCTAGTGATGGTTCAGTATCCTTTACTGATGGAGAGGTTTCATCTAGTTTTGTTGTCATTTCCTCAATACCAGTATTACTAGATACTGTAGTTTTTGTTGTTAACTCGGACATTTTTGCAGTCTGTACTTCTGATATAATTGGTATCTCAGACACTGATGGTTCTGTAGTCTTTATTGATGCAGTGGATTCTACTGGTTTGGTTGTGAATTCTTCACTACCAGTTTTACTAGATACTTTAGTTTGTGTTGTTAACTCAGGCATTTGTACAGTTTGTACTTCTGATACAGTATATATCTCAGCTACTGATGATTCTGTACCCTGTATTGATGGAGGGGATTCTTCTAGTTTTGTTGTCAGTTCCTCACTATCAGTTTTACTATATTCGGTGGATTGTGTTGTAAACTGAGGCATGTGTTTAGTCTGTACGTCTGATGCAGTAGATATCTCAGCTAGTGATGGTTCAGTACCCTTTACTGATGGAGAGGTTTCTACTAGTGTTGTTGTCAATTCCTCACTACTAGTTTTACTATATACTGTAGTTTGTGTTGTTAACTCCGGCATTTGTGTTGTCTGTACTTCTGATGCAGTATATATCTCAGCTAGGGATGGTTGACTACCCTGTACCGATGGAGAGGATTCTTCCAGTTTTGTTGTCAATTCCTCACTACCAGTTTTACTAGATTCTGTGGATTGTATTGTTGACTGACGCATCTGTATAGTCTGTACTTCAGATGCAGTAGATATTTCAGCTACCGATTGTTCAGTACTCTTTATTGATGCAGAGGATTCTACTGGTTTTATTGTCATTTCCTCAATACCAGTACTATTAGATACTGTAGTTATTGTTGTTAACTTGGACATTTTTGCAGTCTGTACTTCTGATGTAGAAGGTATCTCATCCACTGATGGTTCAGTACCCTTTACCGATGAAGAGGTTTCTACTGGTTCTGTTGTCACTTCCTCACTACCACTTTTACTAGATTCTGAAGTTTGTTTTGTTATCTCGAGCATTTGTGTAGTCTGTACTTCTGATGCAGTAGATATCTCAGCTAGTGATGGTTCAGTACCCTTTACTGATGGAGAGGTTTCTACTAGTTTTGTTTTCAATTCCATACTACCAGTTTTACTAGATTGTGGAGTTTGTTTTGTTATCTCAGTCATTTGTGTTGTCTGTACTTCTGATGTAGAAGGTATCTCATCCACTGATGGTTCAGTACCCTTTACCGATGGAGAGGTTTCAACTTGTTTTGTTGTCAAATCGTCACTACCAGTATTACTAGATACTGTAGTTTTTGTTGTTATCTCGGGCATTTGTACAGTTTGTACTTCTGATACAGTATATATCTCAGCTACTGATGATTCTGTTCCCTGTATTGATGAAGGGGATTCTTCTAGTTTTGTTGTCAGTTCCTCACTATCAGTTTTACTATATTCGGTGGATTGTGTTGTAAACTGAGGCATCTGTTTAGTCTGTACGTCTGATACAGTAGATATCTCAGCTAGTGATGGTTCAGTACCCTTTACTGATGGAGAGGTTTCATCTAGCTTTGTTGTGATTTCCTCAATACCAGTATTACTAGATACTGTAGTTTTTGTTGTTAACTCGGATATTTGTGGAGTCTTTCCTTGTGATGCATTAGATATCTGAGCTACTGATGGTTCCGTACCCTTTTCTGATGCAGAGGTTTCTACTAGTGTTGTTGTCAATTCCTCACTACTAGTTTTACTAGATTCTGTGGATTGTATTGTTGACTGACGCATCTGTATAGTCTGTACTTCAGATGCAGTAGATATTTCAGCTACCGATTGTTCAGTACTCTTTATTGATGCAGAGGATTCTACTGGTTTTGTTGTCATTTCCTCAATACCAGTACTATTAGATACTGTAGTTATTGTTGTTAACTCGGACATTTTTGCAGTCTGTACTTCTGATGTAGAAGGTATCTCATCCACTGATGGTTCAGTACCCTTTACCGATGAAGAGGTTTCTACTGGTCCTGTTGTCACTTCCTCACTACCACTTTTACTAGGTACTGTAGTTTGTATTGTTAACTCGGGCATTTCTGTAGTCTGTACTTCTGATGTAGAAGGTATCTCATCCAGTGATGGTTCAGTACCCTTTACCGATGAAGAGGTTTCTACTGGTTCTGTTGTCACTTCCTCACTACCACTTTTACTAGGTACTGTAGTTTGTGTTGTTAACTCGGGCATTTCTGTACTCTGTACTTCTGATGCAGTATATATCTCAGCTAGTGATGGTTCAGTACCCTGTACCGACGGAGAGGATTCTTCTAATTTTGTTGTCAAATTGTCACTAGCAGTTTTACTAGATTGAGAAGTTTGTTTTGTTATCTCGGTCATTTGTGTTGTCTGTACTTCTGATGTAGAAGGTATCTCATCCACTGATGGTTCAGTACCCTTTACCGATGGAGAGGTTTCAACTAGTTTTGTTGTCAGTTCCTCACTACCAGTATTACTAGATACTGTAGTTTGTGTTGTTAACTCGGACCTTTTTGCAGTCTGTACTTCTGATGTAATAGGTATCTCAACCACTGATGGTTCAGTACCCTTTACTGATGGAGAGGATTCTACTGGTTTTGTTGTCAGTTCCTCACTACCAGTATTACTAGATACTGAAGTTTGTGTTGTTAACTCGGACCTTTTTGCAGTCTGTACTTCTGATGTAATAGGTATCTCAGCCACTGATGGTTCAGTACCCTTTACTGATGGAGAGGATTCTACTGGTTTTGTTGTCAGTTCCTCACTACCAGTATTACTAGATACTGAAGTTTGTGTTGTTAACTCGGACATTTTTGCAGTCTGTACTTCTGATATAATTGGTATCTCAGCCACTGATGGTTCTGTACTTTTTATTGATGCGGAGGATTCTACTGGTTTTGTTGTCAATTCTTCACTACCAGTTTTACTAGATACTTTAGTTTGTGTTCTTGTCTCGGGCATTTGTGTTGTCTCTACTTCTGATGCAGTAGATATCCCAGCTAGTGATGGTTCAGTACCCTTTACCGATGGAGAGGTTTCAACTAGTTTTGTTGTCATTTTGTCAATACCAGTATTACTAGATACTGTAGTTTTTGTTGTTAACTCTGGCATTTGTGTAGTCTGTACTTCTGATATAATTGGTATCTCAGACACTGATGGTTCTGTAGTCTTTATTGATGCAGAGGATTCTACTGGTGTGGTTTTGAATTCTTCACTACCAGTTTTACTAGATACTTTAGTTTGTGTTGTTAACTCAGGCATTTGTACAGTTTGTACTTCTGATACAGTATATATCTCAGCTACTGATGATTCTGTACCCTGTATTGATGGAGGGGATTCTTCTAGTTTTGTTGTCACTTCCTCACTACCACTTTTACTAGATTCTGAAGTTTGTTTTGTTATCTCGGGCATTTGTGTTGTCTGTACGTCTGATGCAGTAGATATCTCAGCTAGTGATGGTTCAGTACCCTTTACTGATGGAGAGGTTTCATGTAGTTTTGTTGTCATTTCCTCAATAACAGTATTACTAGATACTGTAGTTTTTGTTGTTAACTCGGACATTTGTGGAGTCTTTCCTTGTGATGCATTAGATACCTGAGCTACTGATGGTTCCGTACCCTTTTCTGATGCAGAGGTTTCTACTAGTGTTGTTGTCAATTCCTCACTACTAGTTTTACTATATACTGTAGTTTGTGTTGTTAACTCCGGCATTTGTGTTGTCTGTACTTCTGATACAGTATATATCTCAGATAGGGATGGTTGACTACCCTGTACCGATGGAGAGGATTCTTCTAGTTTTGTTGTCAATTCCTCACTACCAGTTTTACTAGATTCTGTGGATTGTATTGTTGACTGACGCATTTGTATAGTCTGTACTTCAGATGCAGTAGATATTTCAGCTACCGATTGTTCAGTACTCTTTATTGATGCAGAGGATTCTACTGGTTTTGTTGTCATTTCCTCAATACCAGTACTATTAGATACTGTAGTTATTGTTGTTAACTCGGATATTTTTGCAGTCTGTACTTCTGATGTAGAAGGTATCTCATCCACTGATGGTTCAGTACCCTTTACCGATGAAGAGGTTTCTACTGGTTCTGTTGTCACTTCCTCACTACCACTTTTACTAGGTACTGTAGTTTGTGTTGTTAACTCGGACCTTTTTGCAGTCTGTACTTCTGATGTAGAAGGTATCTCATCCAGTGATGGTTCAGTACCCTTTACCGATGAAGAGGTTTTTACTGGTTCTGTTGTCACTTCCTCACTACCAGTATTACTAGATATTGTAGTTTGTATTGTAAACTCGGACATTTCTGCAGTCTGTACTTCTGATGTAATAGGAATCTCAGCCACTGACGGTTCAGAAGTTTTTATTGATGCAGAGGATTCTACTGGTTTTGTTGTCATTTCCTCAATACCAGTATTACTAGATACTGTAGTTCTTGTTGTTAACTCGGACATTTGTGCAGTCTTTAATTCTGATGCAGTAGATATCTGAGTTACTGATGGTTCCGTACCCTTTTCTGATGCAGAGGTTTCTACTAGTTTTGTTGTCAATTCCTCACTACCAGTTTTACTAGATTCTGTGGATTGTGATGTTAAATGAGGCATATGTGTAGTCTCTATTTCAGATGCAGTATATATCTCAGCTAGTGATGCTTTAGTACCCTTTACCGATGGAGAGGTTTCAACTAGTTTTGTTGACAGTTCCTCGATACCAGTATTACTAGATACTGAAGTTTGTGTTGTTAAGTCGGGCATTTGTGCAGTCTGTACTTCTGATGTAATAGGTATCTCAGCCACTGATGGTTCAGTACCCTTTACTGATGGAGAGGTGTCTACTAGTTTTGTTGTCAATTCCTCACTACCAGTTTTACTAGATTGTGAAGTTTGTTTTGTTATCTCGGGCATTTGTGTTGTCTGTACTTCTGATGTAGAAGGTATCTCATCCACTGATGGTTCAGTACCCTTTACCAATGGAGAGGTCTCATCTATTTTTGTTGTCATTTCCTCAATACCAGTATTGCTAGATACTGTAGTTTTTGTTGTTAACTCGGACATTTGTGGAGTCTTTACTTGTGATGCATTAGATATCTGAGCTACTGATGGTTCCGTACCCATTTCTGATGCAGAGGTTTCTACTAGTGTTGTCAATTCCTCACTACTAGTTTTACTAGATACTGTAGTTTGTGTTGTTAACTCCGGCATTTGTGTTGTCTGTACTTCTGATGCAGTATATATCTCAGCTAGGGATGGTTGACTACCCTGTACCGATGGAGAGGATTCTTCTAGTTTTGTTGTCAATTCCTCACTACCAGTTTTACTAGATTCTGTGGATTGTATTGTTGACTGACGCATCTGTATAGTCTGTACTTCAGATGCAGTAGATATTTCAGCTACCGATTGTTCAGTACTCTTTATTGATGTAGAGGATTCTACTGGTTTTGTTGTCATTTCCTCAATACCAGTACTATTAGATACTGTAGTTATTGTTGTTAACTCGGACATTTGTGCAATCTTTACTTCTGATGCAGTAGATATCTGAGTTACTGATGGTTCCGTACCCTTTACTGATGGAGAGGTTTCAAAAAGTTTTGTTGAAAGTTCCTCACTACCAGTATTACTAGATACTGAAGTTTGTGTTGTTAACTCGGGCATTTGTGCAGTCTGTACTTCTGATGTAATAGGTATTTCAGCTAGTGATGGTTCAGTACCCTTTGCTGATGGTGAGGTTTCTACTAGTTTTGTTGTCAAATCGTCACTACCAGTATTACTAGATAGTGTAGTTTGTATTGTAAACTCGGGCATTTGTGTAGTCTGTACTTCTGATGTAGAAGGTATCTCATCCAGTGATGGTTCAGTACCCTTTACCGATGAAGAGGTTTCTACTGGTTCTGTTATCACTTCCTCACTACCACTTTTACTAGGTACTGTAGTTTGTGTTGTTAACTCGGGCATTTCTGTAGTCTGTACTTCTGATGCAGTATATATCTCAGCTAGTGATGGTTCAGTACCCTGTACCGACGGAGAGGATTCTTCTAATTTTGTTGTCAAATCGTCACTAGCAGTTTTACTAGATTGTGAAGTTTGTTTTGTTATCTCGGTCATTTGTGTTGTCTGTACTTCTGATGTAGAAGGTATCTCATCCACTGATGGTTCAGTACCCGTTACCGATGGAGAGGTTTCAACTAGTTTTGTTGTCAGTTCCTCACTACCAGTATTACTAGATACTGTAGTTTGTGTTGTTAACTCAGACCTTTTTGCAGTCTGTACTTCTGATGTAATAGGTATCTCAGCCACTGATGGTTCAGTACCCTTTACTGATGGAGAGGTTTCAACAAGTTTTGTTGAAAGTTCCTCATTACCAGTATTAGTAGATACTGAAGTTTGTGTTGTTAACTCGGGCATTTGTGCAGTCTGTACTTCTGATGTAATAGGTATTTCAGCTAGTGATGGTTCAGTACCCTTTGCTGATGGTGAGGTTTCTACTAGTTTTGTTGTCAAATCGTCACTACCAGTATTACTAGATAGTGTAGTTTGTATTGTAAACTCGGACATTTCTGCAGTCTGTACTTCTGATGTAATAGTTATCTCAGCCACTGATGGTTCAGTAGTCTTTATTGATGCAGAGGATTCTACTAGTTTCGTTGTCATTTCCTCAATACCAGTATTACTAGATACTGTAGTTTTTGTTGTTATCTCGGGCATTTGTGTAGTCTGTACTTCTGATGCAGTAGATATCTCTGCTAGTGATGGTTCAGTACCCTTTACCGATGGAGAGGATTCTTCTAATTTTGTTGTCAGTTCCTCACTACCAGTATTACTAGATACTGAAGTTTGTGTTGTTAACTCGGACATTTTTGCAGTCTGTACTTCTGATATAATTGGTATCTCAGCCACTGATGGTTCTGTAGTCTTTATTGATGCAGAGGATTCTACTGGTTTTGTTGTCAATTCTTCAATACCAGTTTTACTAGATACTTTAGTTTGTGTTGTTAACTCAGGCATTTGTACAGTCTGTACTTCTGATACAGTATATATCTCAGCTACTGATGATTCTGTTCCCTGTATTGATGGAGGGGATTCTTCTAGTTTTGTTATCAGTTCCTCACTATCAGTTTTACTATATTCGGTGGATTGTGTTGTAAACTGAGGCATCTGTTTAGTCTGTACGTCTGATGCAGTAGATATCTCAGCTAGTGATGGTTCAGTACCCTTTACTGATGGAGAGGTTTCATCTAGCTTTGTTGTCATTTCCTCAATACCAGTATTACTAGATACTGTAGTTTTTGTTGTTAACTCGGACATTTGTGGAGTCTTTCCTTGTGATGCATTAGATATCTGAGCTACTGATGGTTCCGTACCCTTTTCTGATGCAGAGGTTTCTACTAGTGTTGTTGTCAATTCCTCACTACTAGTTTTACTAGATACTGTAGTTTGTGTTGTTAACTCCGGCATTTGTGTTGTCTGTACTTCTGATGCAGTATATATCTCAGCTACCGATTGTTCAGTACTCTTTATTGATGCAGAGGATTCTACTGGTTTTGTTGTCATTTCCTCAATACCAGTACTATTAGATACTGTAGTTATTGTTGTTAACTCAGACATTTTTGCAGTCTGTACTTCTGATGTAGAAGGTATCTCATCCACTGATGGTTCAGTACCCTTTACCGATGAAGAGGTTTCTACTGGTTCTGTTGTCACTTCCTCACTACCACTTTTACTAGGTACTGTAGTTTGTATTGTTAACTCGGGCATTTGTGTAGTCTGTACTTCTGATGTAGAAGGTATCTCATCCAGTGATGGTTCAGTACCCTTTACCGATGAAGAGGTTTCTACTGGTTCTGTTGTCACTTCCTCACTACCACTTTTACTAGGTACTGTAGTTTGTTTTGTTAACTCGGGCATTTTTGTAGTCTGTACTTCTGATGCAGTATATATCTCAGCTAGTGATGGTTCAGTACCCTGTACCGACGGAGAGGATTCTTCTAATTTTGTTGTCAAATCGTCACTAGCAGTTTTACTAGATTGTGAAGTTTGTTTTGTTATCTCGGACATTTGTGTTGTCTGTACTTCTGATGTAGAAGGTATCTCATCCACTGATGGTTCAGTACCCTTTACTGATGGAGAGGATTCTACTGGTTTTGTTGTCAGTTCCTCACTACCAGTATTACTAGATACTGAAGTTTGTGTTGTTAACTCAGACATTATTGCAGTCTGTACTTCTGATGCAGTATATATCTCAGCTAGTGATGGTTCAGTACCCTGTACCGACGGAGAGGATTCTTCTAATTTTGTTGTCAAATCCTCACTACCAGTTTTACTAGATTGTGAAGTTTGTTTTGTTATCTCGGACATTTGTGTTGTCTGTACTTCTGATGTAGAAGGTATCTCATCCACTGATGGTTCAGTACCCTTTACTGATGGAGAGGATTCTACTGGTTTTGTTGTCAGTTCCTCACTACCACTTTTACTAGGTACTGTAGTTTGTATTGTTAACTCGGGCATTTGTGTAGTCTGTACTTCTGATGTAGAAGGTATCTCATCCAGTGATGGTTCAGTACCCTTTACCGATGAAGAGGTTTCTACTGGTTCTGTTGTCACTTCCTCACTACCACTTTTACTAGGTACTGTAGTTTGTTTTGTTAACTCGGGCATTTTTGTAGTCTGTACTTCTGATGCAGTATATATCTCAGCTAGTGATGGTTCAGTACCCTGTACCGACGGAGAGGATTCTTCTAATTTTGTTGTCAAATCGTCACTAGCAGTTTTACTAGATTGTGAAGTTTGTTTTGTTATCTCGGACATTTGTGTTGTCTGTACTTCTGATGTAGAAGGTATCTCATCCACTGATGGTTCAGTACCCTTTACTGATGGAGAGGATTCTACTGGTTTTGTTGTCAGTTCCTCACTACCAGTATTACTAGATACTGAAGTTTGTGTTGTTAACTCAGTCATTATTGCAGTCTGTACTTCTGATATAATTGGTATCTCAGCCACTGATGGTTCTGTACTTTTTATTGATGCAGAGGATTCTACTGGTTTTGTTGTCAATTCTTCACTACCAGTTTTACTAGATACTTTAGTTTGTGTTCTTGTCTCGGGCATTTGTGTTGTCTCTACTTCTGATGCAGTAGATATCCCAGCTAGTGATGGTTCAGTACCCTTTACCGATGTAGAGGTTTCTACTAGTTTTGTTGTCAATTCATTACTACCAGTATTACTAGATAGTGTAATTTGTTTTGTTATCTCGGTCATTTTTACAGTCTGTACTTCTGATGTAATAGGTATCTCAGCCACTGATGGTTCAGTACTCTTTATTGATGCAGAGTATTCTACTGGTTTTGTTGTCATTTTGTCAATACCAATATTACTAGATACTGTAGTTTTTGTTGTTAACTCGGGCATTTGTGTAGTCTGTACTTCTGATATAATTGGTATCTCAGACACTGATGGTTCTGTAGTCTTTATTGATGCAGAGGATTCTACTGGTTTGTATGTGAATTCTTCACTACCAGTTTTACTAGATACTTTAGTTTGTGTTGTTAACTCAGGCATTTGTGTAGTTTGTACTTCTGATGCAGTATATATCTCAGCTACTGATGATTCTGTACCCTGTATTGATGGAGGGGATTCTTCTAGTTTTGTTGTCAGTTCCTCACTATCAGTTTTACTATATTCGGTGGATTGTGTTGTAAACTGAGGCATGTGTTTAGTCTGTACGTCTGATGCAGTAGATATCTCAGCTAGTGATGGTTCAGTACCCTTTACTGATGGAGAGGTTTCATGTAGTTTTGTTGTCATTTCCTCAATACCAGTATAACTAGATACTGTAGTTTTTGTTGTTAACTCGGACATTTGTGGAGTCTTTCCTTGTGATGCATTAGATACCTGAGCTACTGATGGTTCCGTACCCTTTTCTGATGCAGAGGTTTCTACTAGTGTTGTTGTCAATTCCTCACTACTAGTTTTACTATATACTGTAGTTTGTGTTGTTAACTCCGGCATTTGTGTTGTCTGTACTTCTGATGCAGTATATATCTCAGCTAGGGATGGTTGACTACCCTGTACCGATGGAGAGGATTCTTCTAGTTTTGTTGTCAATTCCTCACTACCAGTTTTACTAGATTCTGTGGATTGTATTGTTGACTGATGCATCTGTATAGTCTGTACTTCAGATGCAGTAGATATTTCAGGTACCGATTGTTCAGTACTCTTTATTGATGCAGAGGATTCTACTGGTTTTGTTGTCATTTCCTCAATACCAGTACTATTAGATACTGTAGTTATTGTTGTTATCTCGGACATTTTTGCAGTCTGTACTTCTGATGTAGAAGGTATCTCATCCAATGATGATTCAGTACCCTTTACCGATGAAGAGGTTTCTACTGGTTCTGTTGTCACTTCCTCACTACCACTTTTACTAGGTACTGTACTTTGTGTTGTTATCTCGGGCATTTGTGTAGTCTGTACTTCTGATGCAGTAGATATCTCAGCTAGTGATGGTTCAGTACCCTTTACCGATGTAGAGGTTTCTACTAGTTTTGTTGTCAATTCATTACTACCAGTATTACTAGATAGTGTAATTTGTTTTGTTATCTCGGTCATTTTTACAGTCTGTACTTCTGATGTAATAGGTATCTCAGCCACTGATGGTTCAGTACTCTTTATTGATGCAGAGTATTCTACTGGTTTTGTTGTCATTTCCTCAATATCAGCATTACTAGATACTGAAGTTTGTGTTGTTAAATCGGACATTTTTGCAGTCTGTACTTCTGATGTAGTAGGAATCTCAACTACTGATGGTTCAGTACTATTTACTGATGCAAAGGTTTCTAATGGTTTTGTTGTTATTTCCTCTATACCAGTATTACTAGATACTGTAGTGTTTGTTGTTGATTCGGACATTTTTGCAGTCTGTAATTCTGATGTAGAAGGTATCTCATCCACTGATGGTTCAGTACCCATTTGTGATGCAGAGGATTCTACTAGTTTCGTTGTCAATTCCTCACTACCAGTTTTACTGGATTCTATGGATTGCGTTGTTAACTGAGGCATCTGTGTACTCTGTATTTCCGATGCAGTATATATTTGAGCTACTGACGGTTCAGTTTCCTTTATTGATGGAAAGGTTTCTACTAGTTTTGTTGTCAATTCCTCACTACCAGTTTTACTGGATTCTATGAATTGCGTTGTTAACTGAGGCATCTGTGTAGTCTGTACTTCAGATGCAGTAGATATTTCAGCTACTGATGGTTCAGTTCCATTTACTGATGGAGAGGTTTCCACTAGTTTTGTTGTGAATTCCTCACTACCAGTTTTACTAGATTCTGAAGTTTGTTTTGTTATCTCGGACATTTGTGTTGTCTGTACTTCTGATGCAGAAGATATCTCAGCTAGTGATGGTTCAGTACCCTTTACCGATGGAGAGGTTTCATCTAATTTTGTTGTCAGTTCCTCACTCCCAGTATTACTAGATATTGAAGATTGTGTTGTTAACTCGGACATTTTTGCAGTCTGTACTTCTGATGTAATAGCTATCTCAGCCACTGATGGTTCAGTACTCTTTATTGATGCAGAGTATTCTACTGGTTTTGTTGTCATTTCCTCAATATCAGCATTACTAGATACTGAAGTTTGTGTTGTTAAATCGGACATTTTTGCAGTCTGTACTTCTGATGTAGTAGGAATCTCAGCTGCTGATGGTTCAGTACTCTTTACTGATGCAGAGGTTTCTACTGGTTTTGTTGTCATTTCCTCATACCAGTATTACTAGATACTGTAGTGTTTGTTGTTGATTCGGACATTTTGCAGTCTGTACTTCTGATGTAGAAGGTATCTCATCCACTGATGGTTCAGTACCCATTTGTGATGCAGAGGATTCTACTAGTTTCGTTGTCAATTCCTCACTACCAGTTTTACTGGATTCTATGGATTGCGTTGTTAACTGAGGCATCTGTGTAGTCTGTATTTCCGATGCAGTATATATTTGAGCTACTGATGGTTCAGTTTCCTTTATTGATGGAAAGGTTTCTACTAGTTTTGTTGTCAATTCCTCACTACCAGTTTTACTGGATTCTATGAATTGCGTTGTTAACTGAGGCATCTGTGTAGTCTGTACTTCAGATGCAGTAGATATTTCAGCTACTGATGGTTCAGTTCCATTTACTGATGGAGAGGTTTCCACTAGTTTTGTTGTGAATTCCTCACTACCAGTTTTACTAGATTCTGAAGTTTGTTTTGTTATCTCGGACATTTGTGTTGTCTGTACTTCTGATGCAGAAGATATCTCAGCTAGTGATGGTTCAGTACCCTTTACCGATGGAGAGGTTTCATCTAATTTTGTTGTCAGTTCCTCACTCCCAGTATTACTAGATATTGAAGATTGTGTTGTTAACTCGGACATTTTTGCAGTCTGTACTTCTGATGTAATAGCTATCTCAGCCACTGATGGTTCAGTACTCTTTATTGATGCAGAGTATTCTACTGGTTTTGTTGTCATTTCCTCAATATCAGCATTACTAGATACTGTAGTTTTTGTTGTTATCTCGGACATTTGTGTTGTCTGTATTTCTGATGCAGCAGATATCCCAGTTACTGATGGTTCAGTACCCTTTACCGATGGAGAGGTTTCAACTAGTTTTGTTGTCAATTCCTCACTACTACTTTTACTAGATACTGTAGTTCTTGTTGTTATCTCGGACATTTGTGCAGTCTTTACTTCTGATGCAGTAAATATCTGAGATACTGATGGTTCCTTACCCTTTTCTGATGCAGAGGTTTCTACTAGTTTTGTTGTCATTTCCTCAATACCAGTTTTACTAGGTTCCATGGATTGTGTTGTTAACTGAGGCATCTGTGTAGTCTGTACTTCAGATGCAGTAGATATTTCAGGTACTGATGGTTCAGTACCCTTTACCGATGGAGAGGATTCATCTAGTTTTGTTGTCACTTCCTCACTCCCAGTATTACCAGATACTGAAGTTTGTGTTGTTAACTCGGACCTTTTTGCAGTCTGTACTTCTGATGTAATAGGTATCTCAGCCACTGATGGTTCAGTACTCTCTATTGATGTAGAGTATTCTACTGGTTTTGTTGTCATTTCCTCAATATCAGCATTACTAGATACTGTAGTTTTTGTTGTAATCTCGGATATTTGTGTTGTCTGTATTTCTGATGCAGTAGATATCTCAGCTAGGGATGGTTGACTGCCCTGTACCGATGTAGAGGATTCTTCTAATTTTGTTGTCAAATCCACACTACCACTTTTACTAGGTACTGTAGTTTTTGTTGTTATCTCGGGCATTTGTGTTGTCTTTACTTCTGATGCAGTAAATATCTGAGATACTGATGGTTCCTTACCCTTTTCTGATGCAGAGGTTTCTACTAGTTTTGTTGTCATTTCCTCAATACCAGTTTTACTAGGTTCCATGGATTGTGTTGTTAACTGAGGCATCTGTGTAGTCTGTACTTCAGATGCAGTAGATATCCCAGGTAGTGATGCTTCAGTACCCTTTACCGATGGAGAGGTTTCTTCTAGTTTTGTTGTCAGTTCCTCACTACCAGTATTACTAGATACTGATGTTTGTGTTGTTAACTCGGACATTTTTGCAGTCTGTATTTCTGATGCAGTAGTTATCTCATCCACTGATGGTTCAGTACTCTTTATCGATGAAGAGGTTTCTACTGGTTTTGTTGTCATTTCCTCAATACCAGTATTACTAGATTCTGTAGTTTTGTTGTTATCTCGGGCATTTTTGCAGTCTGTACTTCTGATGCAGTAGATATCTCATCCACTGATGGTTCAGTACTCTTTACCGATGAAGAGGTTTCTACTGGTTTTGTTGTCATTTCCTCAATACCAGTATTACTAGATACTGTAGTTTTTGTTGTTAACTCGGACATTTCTGTAGTTTTTACTTGTGATGCATTAGATATCTCAGCTACTGATGGTTCAGTACCCTTTACCGATGGAGAGGATTCTTCTGGTTTTGTTGTCAATTCCTCACTACCAGTTTTACTAGATACTGAAGTTTGTTTTGTTATCTCGGGCATTTGTGTTGTCTGTACTTCTGATGCAGTAGATATACCAGCTAGTGATGCTTCAGTACCCTTTACCGATGGAGAGGTTGCAACTAGTTTTGTTGACAGTTCCTCACTACCAGTATTACTAGATACTGTAGTTTTTGTTGTTATCTCGGGAATTTGTGCAGTCTGTACTTCTGATGTAGTAGGTATCTCAGACACTGATGTTTCAGTACTTTTACCGATGAAGAGGTTTCTACTGGTTTTGTTGTCATTCCTCACTACCAGTTTTACTAGATACTTTAGTTTGTGTTGTTAACTCAGGTATTTGTGCAGTCTGTACTTCTGATGCAGTATATATCTCAGCTACTGATGATTCAGTACCCTTTATTGATGGAGAGGTTTCTACTAGTTTTGTTGTCAGTTCCTCACTACCAGTTTACTAGATTCTGTGGTTTGTGTTGTTAACTGAGGCATTTGTGTAGTCTGTATTTCTGATGCAGTAGATATTTCAGCTAGTGATGGTTCAGTACCCTTTACCGATGCAGAGGTTCTTCTAGTTTTGTTGTCAATTCCTCACTACCAGTTTTACTAGATACTGAAGTTTGTTTTGTTATCTCGGCATTTGTGTTGTCTGTACTTCTGATGCAGTAGATATCCCAGCTAGTGATGGTTCAGTACCCTTTACCGATGGAGAGGTTTCTTCTAGTTTTGTTGTCAGTTCCTCACTACCAGTATTACTAGATACTGAAGTTTGTGTTGTTAACTCGGACATTTTGCAGTCTGTACTTCTGATGCAGTAGATATCTCAGCTACTGATGGTTCAGTACCCTTTACCGATGGAGAGGTTTCTACTAGTTTTGTTGTCAATTCCTCACTACCAGTTTTACTAGATACTGTAGTTTGTGTTGTTAACTCGGCATTTGTGTTGTCTGTACTTCTGATGCAGTATATATCTCAGCTACTGATGGTTCAGTACCCTTTACCGATGGAGAGGATTCTTCTAGTTTTGTTGTCAATTCCTCACTACCAGTTTTACTAGATTCTGTGGTTTGTATTGTTGACTGACATTTGTATAGTCTGTACTTCTGATGCAGTAGATATCTCAGCTACTGATGGTTCAGTACTCTTTATTGATGCAGAGGATTCTACTGGTTTTGTTGTCATTTCCTCAATACCAGTATTACTAGATACTGTAGTTATTGTTGTTAACTCGGACATTTTTGCAGTCTGTACTTCTGATGTAGAAGGTATCTCATCCAATGATGGTTCAGTACCCTTTACCGATGAAGAGGTTTCTACTGGTTTTGTTGTCATTTCCTCAATACCAGTATTACTAGATACTGTAGTTTTGTTGTTAACTCGGACATTTGTGTAGTCTGTACTTGTGATGCAGTAGATATCTCAGCTACTGATGGTTCAGTACCCTTTACCGATGGAGAGGATTCTTCTGGTTTTGTTGTCAAATCGTCACTACCAGTTTTACTAGATACTGAAGTTTGTTTTGTTATCTCGGGCATTTGTGTTGTCTGTACTTCTGATGCAGTAGATATCCCAGCTAGTGATGCTTCAGTATCCTTTACCGATGGAGAGGTTTCTTCTAGTTTTGTTGTCAGTTCCTCACTACCAGTATTACTAGATACTGAAGTTTGTGTTGTTATCTCGGGCATTTGTGTAGTCTGTACTTCTGATGCAGTAGATATCTCAGCTAGTGATGGTTCAGTACCCTTTACCGATGTAGAGGTTTCTACTAGTTTTGTTGTCAATTCATTACTACCAGTATTACTAGATAGTGTAATTTGTTTTGTTATCTCGGTCATTTTGACAGTCTGTACTTCTGATGTAATAGGTATCTCAGCCACTGATGGTTCAGTACTCTTTATTGATGCAGAGTATTCTACTGGTTTTGTTGTCATTTCCTCAATATCAGCATTACTAGATACTGAAGTTTGTGTTGTTAAATCGGATATTTTTGCAGTCTGTACTTCTGATGTAGTAGGAATCTCAACTACTGATGGTTCAGTACTATTTACTGATGCAAAGGTTTCTAATGGTTTTGTTGTTATTTCCTCTATACCAGTATTACTAGATACTGTAGTGTTTGTTGTTGATTCGGACATTTTGCAGTCTGTACTTCTGATGTAGATGGTATCTCATCCACTGATGGTTCAGTACCCTTTGTGATGCAGAGGATTCTACTAGTTTCGTTGTCAATTCCTCACTACCAGTTTTACTGGATTCTATGGATTGCGTTGTTAACTGAGGCATCTGTGTAGTCTGTACTTCAGATGCAGTAGATATCTCAGCTACTGATGGTTCAGTACCTTTACTGATGGAGAGGTTTCTACTAGTTTTGTTGTCAATTCCTCACTACCAGTTTTACTAGATTCTGAAGTTTGTTTTGTTATCTCGGACATTTGTGTTGTCTGTACTTCTGATGCAGAAGATATCTCAGCTAGTGATGGTTCAGTACCCTTTACCGATGGAGAGGTTTCATCTAATTTTGTTGTCAGTTCCTCACTCCCAGTATTACTAGATACTGAAGTTTGTGTTGTTAACTCGGACATTTTTGCAGTCTGTACTTCTGATGTAATAGATATCTCAGCCACTGATGGTTCAGTACTCTTTATTGATGCAGAGTTTCTACTGGTTTTGTTGTCATTTCCTCAATACCAGTATTACTAGATACTGTAGTTTTTTGTTGTTATCTCGGACATTTGTGTTGTCTGTATTTCTGATGCAGTAGATATCTCAGTTACTGATGGTTCAGTACCCTTTACCGATGGAGAGGTTTCAACTAGTTTTGTTGTCAATTCCTCACTACTACTTTTACTAGATACTGTAGTTCTTGTTGTTATCTCGGACATTTGTGCAGTCTTTACTTCTGATGCAGTAAATATCTGAGATACTGATGGTTCCTTACCCTTTTCTGATGCAGAGGTTTCTACTAGTTTTGTTGTCATTTCCTCAATACCAGTTTTACTAGGTTCCATGGATTGTGTTGTTAACTGAGGCATCTGTGTAGTCTGTACTTCAGATGCAGTAGATATTTCAGCTACTGATGGTTCAGTACCCTTTACCGATGGAGAGGTTTCATCTAGTTTTGTTGTCACTTCCTCACTACCAGTATTACTAGATACTGAAGTTTGTGTTGTTAACTCGGACATTTTGCAGTCTGTACTTCTGATGTAATAGGTATCTCAGCCACTGATGGTTCAGTACTCTTTATTGATGTAGAGTATTCTACTGGTTTTGTTGTCATTTCCTCAATATCCAGCATTACTAGATACTGTAGTTTTTGTTGTAATCTCGGACATTTGTGTTGTCTGTATTTCTGATGCAGTAGATATCTCAGCTAGGATGGTTGACTACCCTTTACCGATGTAGAGGATTCTTCTAGTTTTGTTGTCAATTCCTCACTACCAGTTTTACTAGATACTGTAGTTTTGTTGTTATCTCGGGCATTTGTGTTGTCTGTACTTCTGATGCAGTAGATATCCCAGCTAGTGATGCTTCAGTACCCTTTACCGATGGAGAGGTTTCTTCTAGTTTTGTTGTCAGTTCCTCACTACCAGTATTACTAGATACTGATGTTTGTGTTGTTAACTCGGACATTTTTGCAGTCTGTACTTTCTGATGCAGTAGTTATCTCAGCCACTGATGGTTCAGTACCCTTTATCGATGAAGAGGTTTCTACTGGTTTTGTTGTCATTTCCTCAATACCAGTATTACTAGATTCTGTAGTTTTGTTGTTATCTCGGGCATTTTTGCAGTCTGTACTTCTGATGCAGTAGATATCTCATCCACTGATGGTTCAGTACTCTTTACCGATGAAGAGGTTTCTACTGGTTTTGTTGTCATTTCCTCAATACCAGTATTACTAGATACTGTAGTTTTGTTGTTAACTCGGACATTTTGTAGTCTGTACTTCTGATGCAGTAGATATCTCAGCTACTGATGGTTCAGTACCCTTTACCGATGAAGAGGATTCTTCTGGTTTTGTTGTCAAATCCTCACTACCAGTTTTACTAGATACTGTAGTTTGTTTTGTTATCTCGGCATTTGTGTTGTCTGTACTTCTGATGCAGTAGATATCCAGCTAGTGATGGTTCAGTACCCTTACCGATGGAGAGGTTTCAACTAGTTTTGTTGTCAGTTCCTCACTACCAGTATTACTAGATACTGTAGTTTTGTTGTTATCTCGGAATTTGTGCAGTCTGTACTTCTGATGTAGTAGGTATCTCAGACACTGATGTTTCAGTACTTTTTACCGATGAAGAGGTTTCTACTGGTTTTGTTGTCATTCCTCACTACCAGTTTTACTAGATACTTTAGTTTGTGTTGTTAACTCAGGTATTTGTGCAGTCTGTACTTCTGATGCAGTATATATCTCAGCTACTGATGATTCTGTACCCTTATTGATGGAGAGGTTTCTACTAGTTTTGTTGTCAGTTCCTCACTACCAGTTTACTAGATTCTGTGGATTGTGTTGTTAACTGAGGCATTTGTGTAGTCTGTACTTCTGATGCAGTAGATATCTCAGCTAGTGATGGTTCAGTACCCTTTACCGATGGAGAGGATTCTTCTAGTTTTGTTGTCAAATCCTCACTACCAGTTTTACTAGATACTGAAGTTTGTTTTGTTATCTCGGGCATTTGTGTTGTCTGTACTTCTGATGCAGTAGATATCCCAGCTAGTGATGGTTCAGTACCCTTTACCGATGGAGAGGTTTCTTCTAGTTTTGTTGTCAGTTCCTCACTACCAGTATTACTAGATACTGAAGTTTGTGTTGTTAACTCGGACATTTTGCAGTCTGTACTTCTGATGCAGTAGATATCTCAGCTACTGATGGTTCAGTACCCTTTACCGATGGAGAGGTTTCTACTGGTTTTGTTGTCATTTCCTCACTACCAGTATTACTAGATACTGTAGTTTTTGTTGTTAACTCGGGCATTTGTGTAGTCTGTACTTCTGATGCAGTAGATATCTCAGCTACTGATGGTTCAGTACCCTTTTCTGATGCAGAGGTTTCTACTAGTTTTGTTGTCAATTCCTCACTACCAGTTTTACTAGATACTGTAGTTTGTGTTGTTAACTCGGCATTTGTGTTGTCTGTACTTCTGATGCAGTATATATCTCAGCTAGGGATGGTTCACTACCCTGTACCGATGGAGAGGATTCTTCTAGTTTTGTTGTCAATTCCTCACTACCAGTTTTACTAGATTCTGTGGTTTGTGTTGTTGACTGATCATTTGTATAGTCTGTACTTCTGATGCAGTAGATATTTCAGCTACTGATGGTTCAGTACTCTTTATTGATGGAGAGGATTCTACTGGTTTTGTTGTCATTTCCTCAATACCAGTATTACTAGATACTGTAGTTTTGTTGTTAACTCGGACATTTTTGCAGTCTGTACTTCTGATGTAGAAGGTATCTCATCCAATGATGGTTCAGTACCCTTTACCGATGAAGAGGTTTCTACTGGTTTTGTTGTCATTTCCTCAATACCAGTATTACTAGATACTGTAGTTTTTGTTGTTAACTCGGACATTTGTGTAGTTTTTACTTGTGATGCATTAGATATCTGAGCTACTGATGGTTCCGTACCCTTTACCGATGGAGAGGATTCTTCTGGTTTTGTTGTCAAATCGTCACTACCAGTTTTACTAGATACTGAAGTTTGTTTTGTTATCTCGGGCATTTGTGTTGTCTGTACTTCTGATGCAGTAGATATCCCAGCTAGTGATGCTTCAGTATCCTTTACCGATGGAGAGGTTTCTTCTAGTTTTGTTGTCAGTTCCTCACTACCAGTATTACTAGATACTGAAGTTTGTGTTGTTATCTCGGGCATTTGTGTAGTCTGTACTTCTGATGCAGTAGATATCTCAGCTAGTGATGGTTCAGTACCCTTTACCGATGTAGAGGTTTCTACTAGTTTTGTTGTCAATTCCTCACTACCAGTATTACTAGATACTGTAATTTGTTTTGTTATCTCGGCATTTTGCAGTCTGTACTTCTGATGTAGTAGGTATCTCAGCCACTGATGGTTCAGTACTCTTTATTGATGCAGAGTTTCTACTGGTTTTGTTGTCATTTCCTCAATACCAGTATTACTAGATACTGTAGTTTGTGTTGTTAACTCGGACATTTTGCAGTCTGTACTTCTGATGTAGTAGGAATCTCAGCTACTGATGGTTCAGTACCATTTACTGATGAAAGGTTTCTACTGGTTTTGTTGTCATTTCCTCATACCAGTATTACTAGATACTGTAGTTTTGTTGTTATCTCGGACATTTTGCAGTCTGTACTTCTGATGTAGATGGTATCTCAGCCACTGATGGTTCAGTACCCTTTGTGATGCAGAGGATTCTACTAGTTTTGTTGTCAATTCCTCACTACCAGTTTTACTAGATTCTATGGATTGTGTTGTTAACTGAGGCATTTGTGTAGTCTGTACTTCTGATGCAGTAGATATCTCAGCTACTGATGGTTCAGTACCCTTTACTGATGGAGAGGTTTCTACTAGTTTTGTTGTCAATTCCTCACTACCAGTTTTACTAGATTCTGAAGTTTGTTTTGTTATCTCGGACATTTGTGTTGTCTGTACTTCTGATGCAGTAGATATCTCAGCTAGTGATGGTTCAGTACCCTTTACCAATGGAGAGGTTTCATCTAATTTTGTTGTCAGTTCCTCACTCCCAGTATTACTAGATATTGAAGATTGTGTTGTTAACTCGGACATTTTTGCAGTCTGTACTTCTGATGTAGTAGCTATCTCAGCCACTGATGGTTCAGTACTCTTTATTGATGCAGAGTATTCTACTGGTTTTGTTGTCATTTCCTCAATATCAGCATTACTAGATACTGTAGTTTTTGTTGTTATCTCGGACATTTGTGTTGTCTGTATTTCTGATGCAGTAGATATCTCAGTTACTGATGGTTCAGTACCCTTTACCGATGGAGAGGTTTCAACTAGTTTTGTTGTCAATTCCTCACTACTACTTTTACTAGGTACTGTAGTTTGTATTGTTATCTCGGACATTTGTGCAGTCTTTACTTCTGATGCAGTAAATATCTGAGATACTGATGGTTCCTTACCCTTTTCTGATGCAGAGGTTTCTACTAGTTTTGTTGTCATTTCCTCAATACCAGTTTTACTAGGTTCCATGGATTGTGTTGTTAACTGAGGCATCTGTGTAGTCTGTACTTCAGATGCAGTAGATATTTCAGGTACTGATGGTTCAGTACCCTTTACCGATGGAGAGGATTCATCTAGTTTTGTTGTCACTTCCTCACTCCCAGTATTACCAGATACTGTAGTTTGTGTTGTTAACTCGGACATTTTGCAGTCTGTACTTCTGATGTAATAGGTATCTCAGCCACTGATGGTTCAGTACTCTTTATTGATGCAGAGTATTCTACTGGTTTTGTTGTCATTTCCTCAATACCAGTATTACTAGATACTGTAGTTTTGTTGTTATCTCGGCATTTGTGTTGTCTGTACTTCTGATGCAGTAGATATCCCAGCTAGTGATGGTTCAGTACCCTTTACCGATGGAGAGGTTTCTTCTAGTTTTGTTGTCAGTTCCTCACTACCAGTATTACTAGATACTGTGTTTGTGTTGTTAACTCGGACATTTTTGCAGTCTGTACTTCTGATGCAGTAGTTATCTCAGCCACTGATGGTTCAGTACTCTTTATCGATGAAGAGGTTTCTACTGGTTTTGTTGTCATTTCCTCAATACCAGTATTACTAGATTCTGTAGTTTTTTGTTGTTATCTCGGGCATTTTGCAGTCTGTACTTCTGATGCAGTAGATATCTCATCCACTGATGGTTCAGTACTCTTTACCGATGAAGAGGTTTCTACTGGTTTTGTTGTCATTTCCTCAATATCAGCATTACTAGATACTGTAGTTTTTGTTGTTATCTCGGACATTTGTGTAGTCTGTACTTCTGATGCAGTAGATATCTCAGCCACTGATGGTTCAGTACCCTTTACCGATGAAGAGGTTTCTACTAGTTTTGTTGTCAATTCCTCACTACCAGTTTTACTAGATACTGTAGTTTGTGTTGTTAACTCAGGCATTTGTACAGTCTGTACTTCTGATACAGTATATATCTCAGCTACTGATGGTTCAGTACCCTGTATTGATGGAGAGGTTTCCACTAGTTTTGTTGTCAGTTCCTCACTACCAGTTTTACTAGATTCTGTAGTTTGTGTTGTTAACTCGGCATTTGTGTAGTCTGTACTTCTGATGCAGTAGATATCCCAGCTAGTGATGGTTCAGTACCCTTTACCGATGGAGAGGTTTCATTTAGTTTTGTTGTCAGCTTTTCACTACCAGTATTACTAGATACTATAGTTTGTGTTGTTAACTCGGACATTTTTGCAGTCTGTACTTCTGATGTAATAGGTATCTTAGCCACTGATGGTTCAGTACTCTTTATTGATGCAGAGGATTCTACTGGTTTTGTTGTCATTTCCTCAATACCAGTATTACTAGATTCTGTGGATTTGTGTTGTTAACTGAGGTATTTGTGTAGTCTGTATTTCTGATGCAGTAGATATTTCAGCTAGTGATGCTTCAGTAACCTTTACCGATGCAGAGGATTCTTCTAGTTTTGTTGTCAAATCCTCACTACCAGTTTTACTAGATACTGAAGTTTGTTTTGTTATCTCGGGCATTTGTGTTGTCTGTACTTCTGATGCAGTAGATATCCCAGCTAGTGATGCTTCAGTACCCTTTACCGATGGAGAGGTTTCTTCTAGTTTTGTTGTCAGTTCCTCACTACCAGTATTACTAGATACTGAAGTTTGTGTTGTTAACTCCGACATTTTTGCAGTCTGTACTTCTGATGCAGTAGATACCCCAGTTATTGATGGTTCAGTACCCTTTACCGATGGAGAGGTTTCTACTGGTTTTGTTGTCATTTTGTCAATACCAGTATTACTAGATACTGTAGTTTTTGTTGTTAACTCGGGCATTTGTGTAGTCTGTACTTCTGATGCAGTAGATATCCCAGCTAGTGATGCTTCAGTACCCTTTTCTGATGCAGAGGTTTCTACTAGTGTTGTTGTCAATTCCTCACTACCAGTTTTACTAGATTCTGTGGATTGTATTGTTGACTGACGCATCTGTATAGTCTGTACTTCAGATGCAGTAGACATTTCAGCTACCGATTGTTCAGTACTCTTTCTTGATGCAGAGGATTCTACTGGTTTTGTTGTCATTTCCTCAATACCAGTACTATTAGATACTGTAGTTATTGTTGTTAACTCGGACATTTTTGCAGTCTGTACTTCTGATGTAGAAGGTATCTCATCCAATGATGGTTCAGTACCCTTTACCGATGAAGAGGTTTCTACTGGTTCTGTTGTCACTTCCTCACTACCACTTTTACTAGGTACTGTAGTTTGTGTTGTTATCTCGGGCATTTGTGTAGTCTGTACTTCTGATGCAGTATATATCTCAGCTAGTGATGGTTCAGTACCCTTTACTGATGCAGAGGTTTCTACTGGTTTTGTTGTCATTTCCTCAATACCAGTATTACTAGATACTGTAGTTTTTGTTGTTAACTCGGACATTTGTGTAGTTTTTACTTGTGATGCATTAGATATCTGAGCTACTGATGGTTCCGTACCCTTTACCGATGGAGAGGATTCTTCTGGTTTTGTTGTCAAATCGTCACTACCAGTTTTACTAGATACTGAAGTTTGTTTTGTTATCTCGGGCATTTGTGTTGTCTGTACTTCTGATGCAGTAGATATCCCAGCTAGTGATGCTTCAGTACCCTTTACCGATGCAGAGGTTTCTTCTAGTTTTGTTGTCAGTTCCTCACTACCAGTATTACTAGATACTGAAGTTTGTGTTGTTAACTCGGACATTTTTGCATTCTGAACTTCTGATGTAATAGGTATCTCAGCCACTGATGGTTCAGTACCCTTTACCGATGGAGAGGTTTCTTCTAGTTTTGTTGTCAGTTCCTCACTACCAGTATTACTAGATACTGAAGTTTGTGTTGTAAACTCGGACATTTTTGCATTCTGAACTTCTGATGTAATAGGTATCTCAGCCACTGATGGTTCAGTACCCTTTACTGATGGAGAGGTTTCAACTAGTTTTGTTGACAGTTCCTCACTACCAGTATTACTAGATACTGTAGTTTTTGTTGTTATCTCGGGCATTTGTGCAGTCTGTACTTCTGATGCAGTAGGTAACTCAGACACTGATGTTTCAGTACTTTTTACCGATGAAGAGGTTTCTACTGGTTTTGTTGTCATTCCTCACTACCAGTTTTACTAGATAATTTAGTTTGTGTTGTTAACTCAGGTATTTGTACAGCCTGTACTTCTGATACAGTATATATCTCATCTACGGATGATTCTGTACCCTGTATTGATATAGTGGATTCAACTAGTTTTGTTGTCAGTTCCTCACTACCAGTATTACCAGATACTGAAGTTTGTGTTGTTAACTCGGACATTTTTGCAGTCTGTACTTTTGATGTAATAGGTATCTCAGCCACTGATGGTTCAGTACTCTTTATTGATGCAGAGTATTCTACTGGTTTTGTTGTCATTTCCTCAATATCAGCATTACTAGATACTGTAGTTTTTGTTGTTATCTCGGACATTTGTGTAGTCTGTACTTCTGATGCAGTAGATATCCCAGCTAGTGATGCTTCAGTACCCTTTACTGATGGAGAGGTTTCTTCTAGTTTTGTTGTCAGTTCCTCACTACCAGTATTACTAGACACTGATGTTTGTGTTGTTAACTCGGACATTTTTGCAGTCTGTATTTCTGATGCAGTAGTTATCACATCCACTGATGGTTCAGTACTCTTTATCGATGAAGAGGTTTCTACTGGTTTTGTTGTCATTTCCTCAATACCAGTATTACTAGATTCTGTAGTTTTTGTTGTTATCTCGGACATTTGTGTAGTCTGTACTTCTGATGCAGTAGATATCTCAGCCACTGATGGTACAGTACCCTTTACCGATGAAGAAGTTTCTACTAGTTCTGTTGTCAATTCCTCACTACCAGTTTTACTGGATACTTTAGTTTGTGTTGTTAACTCAGGCATTTGTTCGGTCTGTACTTCTGATACAGTATATATCTCAGCTACTGATGATTCTGTACCCTGTATTGATGGAGAGGTTTCCACTAGTTTTGTTGTCAGTTCCTCACTATCAGTTTCACTAGATTCTGTGGATTGTGTTGTAAACTGACGCATCTGAGTAGTCTGTACTTCAGATGCAGTAGATATCCCAGCTAGTGATGGTTCAGTACCCTTTACCGATGGAGAGGTTTCATTTAGTTTTGTTGTCAGCTTTTCACTACCAGTATTACTAGATACTATAGTTTGTGTTGTTAACTCGGACATTTTTGCAGTCTGTACTTCTGATGTAATAGGTATCTCAGCCACTGATGGTTTAGTACTCTTTATTGATGCAGAGGATTCTACTGGTTTTGTGGTCATTTCCTCAATACCAATATTACTAGATTCTGTGGATTGCGTTGTTAACTGAGGTATCTGTGTAGTCTGTATTTCAAATGCAGTAGATATTTCAGCTAGTGATGCTTCAGTAACCTTTACCGATGCAGAGGATTCTTCTAGTTTTGTTGTCAAATCGTCACTACCAGTTTTACTAGATACTGAAGTTTGTTTTGTTATCTCGGGCATTTGTGTTGTCTGTACTTCTGATGCAGTAGATATCCCAGCTAGTGATGCTTCAGTACCCTTTACCGATGGAGAGGTTTCTTCTAGTTTTGTTGTCAGTTCCTCACTACCAGTATTACTAGATACTGAAGTTTGTGTTGTTAACTCGGACATTTTTGCAGTCTGTACTTCTGATGCAGTATATATATCAGCTCGGGATGGTTGACTACCCTGTACCGATGGAGAGGATTCTTCTAGTTTTGTTGTCAATTCCTCACTACCAGTTTTACTAGATTCTGTGGTTTGTATTGTTGATTGACGCATCTGTATAGTCTGTACTTCTGATGCAGTAGATATTTCAGCTACCGATGGTTCAGTACTCTTTATTGATGCAGAGGATTCTACTGGTTTTGTTGTCATTTCCTCAATACCAGTACTACTAGATACTGTAGTTTTGTTGTTAACTCGGATATTTTTGCAGTCTGTACTTCTGATGTAGAAAGTATTTCATCCAATGATGGTTCAGTACCCTTTACCGATGAAGAGGTTTCTACTGGTTTTGTTGTCACTTCCTCACTACCACTTTTACTAGATACTGTAGTTTGTGTTGTTATCTCGGGCATTTGTGTAGTCTGTACTTCTGATGCAGTATATATCTCAGCTAGTGATGGTTCAGTACCCTTTACTGATGCAGAGGTTTCTACTGGTTTTGTTGTCATTTCCTCAATACCAGTATTACTAGATACTGTAGTTTTGTTGTTAACTCGGACATTTGTGTAGTCTGTACTTGTGATGCATTAGATATCTCAGCTACTGATGGTTCAGTACCCTTTACCGATGGAGAGGATTCTTCTGGTTTTGTTGTCAAATTCCTCACTACCAGTTTTACTAGATACTGAAGTTTGTTTTGTTATCTCGGGCATTTGTGTTGTCTGTACTTCTGATGCAGTAGATATCCCAGCTAGTGATGGTTCAGTACCCTTTACCGATGGAGAGGTTTCTTCTAGTTTTGTTGTCAGTTCCTCACTACCAGTATTACTAGATACTGAAGTTTGTGTTGTAAACTCGGACATTTTGCATTCTGTACTTCTGATGTAATAGGTATCTCAGCCACTGATGGTTCAGTACCCTTTACTGATGGAGAGGTTGCAACTAGTTTTGTTGACAGTTCCTCACTACCAGTATTACTAGATACTGTAGTTTTTATTGTTATCTCGGGCATTTGTGCAGTCTGTACTTCTGATGTAGTAGGTATCTCAGACACTGATGTTTCAGTACTTTTACCGATGAAGAGGTTTCTACTGGTTTTGTTGTCATTCCTCACTACCAGTTTTACTAGATAATTTAGTTTGTGTTGTTAACTCAGGCATTTGTACAGTCTGTACTTCTGATACAGTATATATCTCAGCTACTGATGGTTCTGTACCCTGTATTGATATAGAGGATTCAACTAGTTTTGTTGTCAGTTCCTCACTACCAGTATTACCAGATACTGAAGTTTGTGTTGTTAACTCGGACATTTTTGCAGTCTGTACTTTTGATGTAATAGATATCTCAGCTACTGATGGTTCAGTACCCTTTTCCGATGGAGAGGTTTCAACTAGTTTTGTTGTCAATTCCTCACTACCAGTTTTACTAGATTCTGAAGTTTCTTTTGTTATCTCGGCATTTGTGTTGTCTGTACTTCTGATGCAGTAGATATCTCAGCTAGTGATGGTTCAGTACCCTTTACCGATGGAGAGGTTTCTTCTAGTTTTGTTGTCAGTTCCTCACTACCAGTATTACTAGATACTGATGTTTGTGTTGTTAACTCGGACATTTTTGCAGTCTGTATTTCTGATGCAGTAGTTATCTCATCCACTGATGGTTCAGTACTCTTTATGGATGAAGAGGTTTCTACTGGTTTTGTTGTCATTTCCTCAATACCAGTATTACTAGATTCTGTAGTTTTTGTTGTTATCTCGGGCATTTGTGTTGTCTGTACTTCTGATGCAGTAGATATCCCAGCTAGTGATGGTTCAGTACCCTTTACCGATGGAGAGGTTTCAACTAGTTTTGTTGTCAGCTTTTCACTACCAGTATTACTAGATACTGTAGTTTGTGTTGTTAACTCGGACATTTTTGCAGTCTGTACTTCTGATGTAATAGGTGTCTTAGCCACTGATGGTTTAGTACTCTTTATTGATGCAGAGGATTCTACTGGTTTTGTGGTCATTTCCTCAATACCAATATTACTAGATTCTGTGGATTGCGTTGTTAACTGAGGTATCTGTGTAGTCTGTATTTCAAATGCAGTAGATATTTCAGCTACTGATGGTTCAGTTCCCTTTATTGATGGAGAAGTTTCTACTAGTTTTGTTGTCAATTCCTCACTACTAGTTTTAATAGATTCTGAAGTTTGTTTTGTTATCTCGGGCATTTGTGTTGTCTGTACTTCTGATGCAGGAGATATCTCAGCTAGTGATGGTTGACTACCCTGTTCCAATGGAGAGAATTCATCTAGTTTTGTTGTCAATTCCTCACTACCAGTTTTACTAGATTCTGAAGTTTGTTTTGTTATCTCGGGCATTTGTGTTGTTTGTACTTCTGATGCAGAAGATATCTCAGCTAGTGATGGTTCAGTACCCTTTACCGATGGAGAGGTTTCATCTAGTTTTGTTGTCAGTTCCTCACTCCCAGTATTACTAGATACTGTAGTTTGTGTTGTTAACTCGGACATTTTTACAGTCTGTACTTCTGATGTAATAGGTATCTCAGTCACTGATGTTTCAGTACTCTTTATTGATGCAGAGGATTCTACTGGTTTTGTTGTCATTTCCTCAATACCAGTATTACTAGATACTGTAGTTTTTGTTGTTAACTTGGACATTTGTGTAGTTTTTACTTGTGATGCATTAGATATCTGAGCTACTGATGGTTCCGTACCATTTCCCGATGGAGAGGATTCTTCTAGTTTTGTTGTCAAATCGTCACTACCAGTTTTACTAGATACTGAAGTTTGTTTTGTTATCTCGGGCATTTGTGTTGTCTGTACTTCTGATGCAGTAGATATCCCAGCTAGTGATGCTTCAGTACCCTTTACCGATGGAGAGGTTTCTTCTAGTTTTGTTGTCAGTTCCTCACTACCAGTATTACTAGATGCTGAAGTTTGTGTTGTTAACTCGGACATTTTTGTAGTCTGAACTTCTGATGTAATAGGTATCTCAGCCATTGATGGTTCAGTACCCTTTACTGATGGAGAGGTTTCTACTGGTTTTGTTGTCAATTCTTCACTACCAGTTTTACTAGATACTTTAGTTTGTGTTCTTGTCTCGGGCATTTGTGTTGTCTGTACTTGTGATGCAGTAGATATCCCAGCTAGTGATGGTTCAGTATCCTTTACTGATGGAGAGGTTTCATCTAGTTTTGTTGTCATTTCCTCAATACCAGTATTTCTAGATACTGTACTTTTTGTTGTTAACTCGGACATTTGTGGAGTCTGTACTTGTGATGCAGTAGATATCTGAGCTACTGATGGTTCAGTACCCTTTTCTGATGCAGAGGTTTCTACTAGTTTTGTTGTCAATTCCTCACTACCAGTTTTACTAGATACTGTAGTTTGTGTTGTTAACTCCGGCATTTGTGTTGTCTGTACTTCTGATGCAGTATATATCTCAGCTCACTGGATGGTTCACTACCCTTTACCGATGGAGAGGATTCTTCTAGTTTTGTTGTCAATTCCTCAATACCAGTTTTACTAGATTCTGTGGATTGTATTGTTGACTGATGCATCTGTATAGTCTGTACTTCAGATGCAGTAGACATTTCAGCTACCGATTGTTCAGTACTCTTTATTGATGCAGAGGATTCTACTGGTTTTGTTGTCATTTCCTCAATACCAGTACTATTAGATACTGTAGTTATTGTTGTTAACTCGGATATTTTTGCAGTCTGTACTTCTGATGTAGAAGGTATCTCATCTAATGATGGTTCAGTACCCTTTACCGATGAAGAGGTTTCTACTGGTTCTGTTGTCACTTCCTCACTACCACTTTTACTAGGTACTGTAGTTTGTTTTGTTATCTCGGGCATTTGTGTTGTCTGTACTTCTGATGCAGTAGATATCCCAGCTAGTGATGCTTCAGTACCCTTTATCGATGAAGAGGTTTCTACTGGTTTTGTTGTCATTTCCTCAATACCAGTATTACTAGATTCTGTAGTTTTTTGTTATCTCTCGGCATTTTGCAGTCTGTACTACTGATGCAGTAGTTATCTCATCCACTGATGGTTCAGTACTCTTTATCGATGAAGAGGTTTCTACTGGTTTTGTTGTCATTTCCTCAATACCAGTATTACTAGATTCTGTAGTTTTTGTTGTTATCTCGAGCATTATTGCAGTCTGTACTTCTGATGCAGTAGATATCTCAGCCACTGATGGTTCAGTACCCTTTACCGATGAAGAAGTTTCTACTGGTTCTGTTGTCAATTCCTCACTACCAGTTTTACTGGATACTTTAGTTTGTGTTGTTAACTCAGGCATTTGTTCACTCTGTACTTCTGATACAGTATATATCTCAGCTACTGATGATTCTGTACCCTGTATTGATGGAGAGGTTTCCAATAGTTTTGTTGTCAGTTCCTCACTATCAGTTTCACTAGATTCTGTGGATTGTGTTGTAAACTGACGCATCTGAGTAGTCTGTACTTCAGATGCAGTAGATATTTCAGCTCCTGATGGTTCAGTTCCCTTTATTGATGGAGAGGTTTCCACTAGTTTTGTTGTCAATTCCTCACTACCAGTTTTACTAGATTCTGAAGTTTGTTTTGTTATCTCGGGCATTTGTGTTGTCTGTACTTCTGATGCAGTAGATATCCCAGCTAGTGATGGTTCAGTACCCTTTATTGATGGAGAGGTTTCAACTAGTTTTTTTGTCAGCTTTTCACTACCAGTATTACTAGATACTGTAGTTTGTGTTGTTAACTCGGACATTTTTGCAGTCTGTACTTCTGATGTAATAGGTGTCTTAGCCACTGATGGTTTAGTACTCTTTATTGATGCAGAGGATTCTACTGGTTTTGTTGTCAATTCCTCACTACCAGTTTTACTAGATTCTGAAGTTTGTTTTGTTATCTCAGGCATTTGTGTTGTCTGTACTTCTGATGCAGGAGATATCTCAGCTAGTGATGGTTGACTACCCTGTTCCGATGGAGAGAATTCATCTAGTTTTGTTGTCAATTCCTCACTACCAGTTTTACTAGATTCTGAAGTTTGTTTTGTTATCTCAGGCATTTGTGTTGTCTGTACTTCTGATGCAGGAGATATCTCAGCCACTGATGGTTCACCCTGTGCTCGATGGAGAGAATTCATCTTGTTTTGTTGTCAATTCCTCACTACCAGTTTTACTAGATTCTGAAGTTTGTTTTGTTATCTCAGGCATTTGTGTTGTCTGTACTTCTGATGCAGGAGATATCTCAGCTAGTGATGGTTCAGTACCCTGTTCGATGGAGAATTCATCTAGTTTTGTTGTCAATTCCTCACTACCAGTTTTACTAGATTCTGAAGTTTGTTTTTGTTATCTCGGGCATTTGTGTTGTTTGTACTTCTGATGCAGAAGATATCTCAGCTAGTGATGGTTCAGTACCCTTTACCGATGGAGAGGTTTCATCTAGTTTTGTTGTCAGTTCCTCACTCTTAGTATTACTATATACTGTAGTTTGTGTTGTTAACTCGGACATTTTTACAGTCTGTACTTCTGATGTAATAGGTATCTCAGTCACTGATGTTTCAGTACTCTTTATTGATGCAGAGGATACTACTGGTTTTGTTGTCATTTCCTCAATACCAGTATTACTAGATACTGTAGTTTTTCTTGTTAACTCTGACATTTGTGTAGTCTTACTTGCTGATGCAGTAGATATCTGAGCTACTGATGGTTCCGTACCCTTTACTGATGGAGAGGATTCTTCTAGTTTTGTTGTCAAATCGTCACTATCAGTTTTACTAGATACTGAAGTTTGTTTTGTTATCTCGGGCATTTGTGTTGTCTGTACTTCTGATGCAGTAGATATCCCAGCTAGTGATGCTTCAGTACCCTTTACCGATGGAGAGGTTTCTTCTAGTTTTGTTGTCAGTTCCTCACTGCTAGTATTACTAGATATTGAAGTTTGTGTTGTTAACTCGGTGATTTTTGCAGTCTGTACTTTTGATGTAGTAGGTAACTCAGACACTGATGGTTGAGTACCCTTTACTGATGGAGAGGTTTCAACTAGTTTTGTTGACAGTTCCTCACTACCAGTATTACTAGATACTGTAGTTTTTGTTGTTATCTCGGGCATTTGTGCAGTCTGTACTTCTGATGTAGTAGGTAACTCAGACACTGATGTTTCAGTACTTTTTACCGATGAAGAGGTTTCTACTGGTTCTGTTGTCGATTCCTCACTACCAGTTTTACTAGATAATTTAGTTTGTGTTGTTAACTCAGACATTTGTACAGCCTGTACTTCTGATACAGTATATATCTCAGCTACGGATGATTCTGTACCCTGTATTGATATAGTGGATTCAACTAGTTTTGTTGTCAGTTCCTCACTACCAGTATTACCAGATACTGAAGTTTGTGTTGTTAACTCGGACATTTTTGCAGTCTGTACTTTTGATGTAATAGGTATCTCAGCCACTGATGATTCAGTACTCTTTATTGATGCAGAGTATTCTACTGGTTTTGTTGTCATTTCCTCAATACCAGTATTACTAGATTCTGTAGTTTTTGTTGTTATCTCGGGCATTTTTGCAGTCTGTATTTCTGATGTAGTAGATATCTCAGCTACTGATGGTTCAGTACCCTTTACCGATGGAGAGGTTTCAACTAGTTTTGTTGTCAATTCCTCACTACCAGTTTTACTAGATTCTGAAGTTTTTGTTGTTATCTCGGGCATTTGTGTTGTCTGTACTTCTGATGCAGTAGATATCCCAGCTAGTGATGCTTCAGTACCCTTTACCGATGGAGAGGTTTCTTCTAGTTTTGTTGTCAGTTCCTCACTACCAGTTTTACTAGATAATTTAGTTTGTGTTGTTAATTCAGGCATTTGTACAGCCTGTACTTCTGATACAGTATATATCTCAGCTAGTGATGGTTGACTTCCCTGTTCCGATGGAGAGGTTTCATCTAGTTTTGTTGTCAGTTCCTCACTACCAGTATTACTAGATACTGTAGTTTGTGTTGTTAACTCAGGTATTTGTACAGTCTGTACTTCTGATACAGTATATATCTCAGCTACTGATGATTCTGTACCCTGTATTGATTGAGAGGTTTCCACTAGTTTTGTTGTCAGTTCCTCACTATCAGTTTTACTAGATTCTGTGGATTGTGTTGTAAACTGGCGCATCTGAGTAGTCTGTACTTCAGATGCAGTAGATATTTCAGCTCCTGATGGTTCAGTTCCCTTTATTGATGGAGAGGTTTCCACTAGTTTTGTTGTCAATTCCTCACTACCATTTTTACTAGACACTGAAGTTTGTTTTGTTAACTCTGGCATTTGTTTAGTCTGTATTTCTGATGCAGTAGGTATCTCATCTAGTGATGGTTCAGTACCCTTTACCGATGGAGAGGTTTCAACTAGTTTTGTTGTCAGCTTTTCACTACCAGTATTACTAGATACTGTAGTTTTTGTTGTTAACTCGGACATTTTTGCAGTCTGTACTTCTGATGTAATAGGTGTCTTAGCCACTGATGGTTCAGTACTCTTTATTGATGCAGAGGATTCTACTGGTTTTGTGGTCATTTCCTCAATACCAGTATTACTAGATTCTGTGGATTGCGTTGTTAACTGAGGTATCTGTGTAGTCTCTATTTCAAATGCAGTAGATATTTCAGCTACCGATTGTTCAGTACTCTTTACTGATTCAGAGGATTCTACTGGTTTTGTTGTCATTTCCTCTATACCAGTATTACTAGATACTGTAGTTTTTGTTGTTAATTTGGACACTTTTGCAGTCTGTATTTCTGATGTAGAAGGTATCTCATCCACTGATGGTTCAGTACCCTTTTCTGATGCAGAGGTTTCTACTAGTTTTGTTGTCATTTCCTCTATACCAGTATTACTAGATACTGTAGTTTTTGTTGTTAATTCGGACACTTTTGCAGTCTGTATTTCTGATGTAGAAGGTATCTCATCCACTGATGGTTCAGTACCCTTTTCTGATGCAGAGGTTTCTACTAGTTTTGTTGTTAGTTCCTCACTACCAGTTTTTCTAGATATTGTAGTTTGTGTTGTTAACTCGGGCATTTGTGTTGTCTGTACTTCTGATGTAGTAGGAATCTCAGCTGCTGATGGTTCAGTACTCTTTACTGATTCAGAGGATTCTACTGGTTTTGTTGTCATTTCCTCTATACCAGTATTACTAGATACTGTAGTTTTTGTTTTTAATTCGGACACTTTTGTAGTCTGTATTTCTGATGTAGAAGGTATCTCATCCACCGATGGTTCAGTACCCTTTTGTGATGCAGAGGTTTCCACTAGTTTTGTTGTCAGTTCCTGACTATCAGTTTTACTAGATTCTGTGGATTGTGTTGTAAACTGAGGCATCTGTGTAGTCTGTACTTCAGATGCACTTGATATCTCAGCTACTGATGATTCAGTAACCTTTATTAATTGGGTGGATTCTACTGGTTTTGTGGTTAATTCTTCACTAGCACTTTTCGTAGATTGTGTATATTTTTCTCCTGTAATCGGTATTTGTGATGCACTTGACATCTTAGTTTCTATGTTATTTATTTCTGATGTTTGTGGGCTGCTGTGAACCGTAGTTTTTGTATTGATAGTTTGTAGCGATGGATTTGTTGATTGTTGATTTAATGTTTCTTGTGTGTTAGAAACGTGTGTAATTTCTTCTGTGTTTTTATCTGCAGTTGTGCTAAGTGTTACTTTTTGCGTTTTTGATGATAGGTTTTCTTCTTCTGTTGACGTGTTTGTTGTAGATGAATTGTAAGTGATCAAATCTTGGCTCATAGAGTGTAAAAATGTGGTAGTGTACTCGTCAGTAGAACTTGATGTTTGGATGCTCGTTGGAAATCGTCGTGGCTCGGTTGTTGGAATGTTTGATGACATTTCGTTGTTAGTTTGAATATGTTCAGTGCTCATGTCTAAACCAGTTTTGGTTGAGTTATTTATTGTAGTGAACTGCTGATCATCAGTAGATGGTGTGGCACTAGTGGTTTTATATACACTTGAAGTAGATATCAAGCTATTTTCTGTCTCTTCTGTGTCTTCTGATTCAGAAGGGGAGCTTATAAGAGTGTTCGTTATTAAATGCAATTGTGTAGTATCTGATTCTGGTAATTCTAAAGACACTGTTGTGCTCTTTGTAGGTAATCTGTCAGTAATAGTTGTACCACCAGATGTCGTAGATGTTGTTTGAGGACTAAGTGCTTGACTATTAGTTAATGGAGTGACTGAATCTGATAGAGTCGACAACCAGGTGCTGAATGTCGTCAAGAAGGTAAGATTGGTCCTTGTTGTCTCCTCTGTATTGGAACTGTGAGAAGGTATTGCTATGCATTCGTTATGGTTGCTTCTTTAGTATCAAAAGTAATGTTAGGTACCAGAGGTGAGGTACTTAGTGGTGTACTTGCAGATTTTTTCTTGTTCACTTGTAGTTACTGACGTCAAGACGATCCCTGGTTTAACTGTTGATGAAAGTTGATTTGTTCTTTTAATGGTAGTAATGGTTGCTTCCTCCACAGTGGCCCCAAGAGTGAATTGAGGAGAATTATCGGTAGAGGCAGCTTCGCTTACTTCTTCGTTTGAAGGTACTTTTACGATCTATAGCTGATGCATTTGGACATTTTTTACCATTTTCGTCAAGGATATTTTTAGTTTCATTAGTCTTTACTGGTGTGGTTTTGGTCCATTGTCCCTGATCACTTGAGAAGTCTTCTGGAGCTGGGTCAATTCCTGTTGCCAAAGTTCCAGAGATGATCCAGTCTTTGTAATATCTTTAAAAGTAAATTGTTCATTAAATTACTACACTTTAGTAACATAAAACAAGTAAAAATTATATATTATTATTGATGTTAGTCTGGACAAATATTACGTCGTCAGGTAAATTACATTTTCTTACAAGTTATTTCTCAGCTATTTTTGCAAAGAAACAAGTATTTTTTTACTGTTGTGTGTCTGTCTACCTTCAACTTGACAATGTTCTTTATTGAAATGTTTTAAACAATACAAGCACTCAAGACTTTCTAGAGAAGAGAAGTGGAATGCTCTTTTGTATTTGTTAATCATGGGAAATAGAAGACGTTTGTGGTGCATAGAAATGGCTTGAATAAAACAGGCTTAGATTAGAAAATAACAAACAAACAAGGAAACTACATAAGCAAATTTGCATCTGGTTTCACCTGCATACATGAATACTGTTCTAAAATTAAAAATTTGATATGACTGAAAATATATTTCCAAGTAAAGAATTTGTAATAAAGCTCAGAAAAGATTGAGATAATTTCAATAATTTAATTACATTTAATCAATAAGTTGATAATGTGTTGTTCTAATAAATATAATATACATTATATCTTTAATATGAATTCACTTCAACACGTAATGAATCTAAGAGATAATTCATTTATTTCACTATAATTAGCTAATTCTTTGTATGCTTTTTTCATTTGTTAACCATCATTAAAAATGACTTATATAAATAGTGTTTTGAACATTATTGCAGTTCTTGTGGCCCAGACGGTCTCATAACATCTGGTATTGAAAGAAATGCATTGGCGAATATTAATTTTACATATATAGCGCGATTGAAAACCTGGTATACTCTTTCCAAGGGAATGAAATAATACTGTAGGGTTAAACATATATAATAGACCTTATATTAATGCCATAAGCCAAATATAATTAAATATTGTATCATTGATTATTAGATGTGCATAGACGATTGGTTTAACATAATTTATTAGGTGAATTGTTTGTTTGTTTTGAATTTCGCACAAAGCTACACGGGCTATCTGCGCTAGTCGTCCCTAATTTAGCAATGTACGACTAGAGGGAAAGCAGCTAGTCATCACCACCCACCGCCAACTCTTGGGCTACTCTTTTACCAACGAATAGTGGGATTGACCGTCACATTATAACGCCCCCACGACGGCTGGGAGGGCGATCATGTTGGTGCGACCGGGATTCGAACCCGCGACCCTCGGATTACGAGTTGAGTGCCTTAACCCATCTGGCCATGCCGGGCCTTATTAGGTGGAGAAAAATGAAAAAGAGAGCACATTAAAAATTCACATTTATTTGCTTTTTCAGTTTGAATTCTGGCCTGTGGTCTTTAAGAATTAATTAAAACTATAACTACAAAATAAACTAGAGTTTCATAGTTAAATCTCAAAGTGGTAGATGCCTCATCTGGTGAGGAAGGAAACATTAAGATTAGATTGTATTAATTTCACCTATTCTAATAAGTCTCACATTGGTGCCATTTTGATAATGCAACAATAGTGAAGTCAACAAAATAGCGAAGTTTTTTGTGAGTGGATCTCAGTTGGCTAATACTCACTTTAAATTGTGAGAAATTAAGCAAAGGTTATATAGAGGTGCACAAAAAATAATTATTATATGGTTAGTTACCAAAATATTATGAAAATTGTAATGGTATGAAGCGTGGACTGGCACTATAAGGGAACTTTCGATTTTGGAGCTGGTAAACAGGGTTGGAATCCATGAGATACCATAAACTATTTCCTACACTTAAAGCTGTGAGTACATTATGAGAGTCATTCATGGATGGTGAATGGAATGGTTGCCTTCCATCTCATAAGTCATTCAAAACGGGACAGCAGTAGCTATTTAGTGGCTTTGCCAGAAATCCAAAAATGCAAATAATTAATTGGTAAAAGTTCAGAGGATTAACTTAGAGGGAGAAGTTGAAACTACCTTTTAATTTGGGAAAATGAACAAATCGTTGTGAATTTTCATAGTTTCTGTAAAGTGGTGGAAAAAATAAAGTTGGTGAAAGGTTTGTCTTACAGAGGCTCTGAGTGTAACTCAAGCAAGGAATACAGTGGATAGAGCTTTACCTGGGAGTGGATGAGAGAACAGTGATGAGAGAACAAAGAGAACAGAAACATGATGAATACAGTGGATAGAGCTTTACCTGGGAGTGGATGAGAGAACAGTGATGAGAGAACAAAGAGAACAGAAACATGATGAATACAGTGGATAGAGCTTTACCTGGGAGTGGATGAGAGAACAAAGAGAACAGAAGTGGATGAGACAACAAAGAGAACAGAAACATGATGAGACTACAGTGGATAGAACTTTGTTTGGAGTGGATCAGAACAAAGAGAACAGAAACATGATGAATACAGTGGATAAAGCTTTACCTGGGAGTGGATGAGAGAACAAAGAGAACAGAAGTGGATGAGAGAACAAAGAGAACAGAAACATGATGAATACAGTGGATAGAACTTTGCTTGGGAGTGGATGAGAGAACAAAGAGAACAGAAACATGATGAATACAGCGGATAGAGCTTTATCTGGGAGTGAATGAGAGAACAAAGAGAACAGAAACATGATGAATACAGTGGATAGAACTTTGCTTGGGAGTGGATGAGAGAACAAAGAGAACAGAAACATGATGAATACAGTGGATAAAGCTTTACCTGGGAGTGGATGAGAGGTTGTGTAAGACCCTTAAGGAACAGAAGGCTAGGAAAGTCAAAATAAGCAACAAGGCCAATTAGCCTAGTTGTTCAAGATGGTAACCAGAATGAGTATCATAGACAACCTGAGACTGGAAATTGAGAAATACTCTGGATAGTCATACTTTGGGTGGTAAGTAAATAATCTCCAGTTTAAACGGGCGAGGTTTGTTTGTAGTTAAGTACAAAGCTACACAATGAGCTGTAAGTGCCCTAAGTGCTGTGCCCAACACCTGACTTTCAGCATTAGAATCTCGTACACATCCTGCTTTACTTCTGGGGCAAGCAGTTAAGAAAACGTTGGACTAGTATTTTATAATCACACACATTTCTCTTTGCATTCTTGGTAAGTGCCCTTGTTAATTTATTCATATTTCTTTATTCAGTAAACACATTTCTTTGTAGACTATAAGTACA
>NC_134827.1:32852314-32954155 GCF_004210375.1 Tachypleus tridentatus
AAATGTAACTTTCACGTAGGTGTACACAGGAAAAGCTTAGGTTTTAATTAGTATGGAAAATTTTCTGTTGGAGATCTTTGACGAAAAACAGTTATTGTTTTAATTAATTAAAAATTACAAAATTTTTTACCTTGTCAGAAAAGTATCATGTTATTCTTTCTGTACGATTTAAATGTGTATTCACGTATTTCTCTATGTGATTTTATGTTCATATCATATTTATTACACCGCTTCAGTTTTAGGAATATGTAACAAAACAGGAAAAAAATATTAATGATATAGTTACCTTAGTTTGTAGAATAGTTCTAGATTCTAGCGACCAATAAGTTTCAATGTTATAACCAACAATGAGAACAATGTTTAGATTTCTAGGTTATAATTCTTGGTAGTATAAATTACACACTCTTGTAATTACTATACAAATTGTAATCTAAAATGAACAATATCTGGACAAAGGTATTATTATTGGATGCGACTATGTTAGTGTTCGAGATATTACTACGTTTAATGTTCGTGGACAAAATAGTGATAAACTGAATGTTATTTCTTTTTCACATTTCTCCTTATTGATTTAAAATTAGAGTAGTGTATAAATTAGAGTAGTGTATAAATTAAAGTAATGCGTAAATTAGAGTAATGTATAAATTAGAGTAGTGTATAAATTAAAGTAATGCGTAAATTAGAGTAGTGTATAAATTAGAGTAATGTATAAATTAAAGTAATGCGTAAATTAGAGTAGTGTATAAATTAGAGTAATGTATAAATTAAAGTAATGCGTAAATTAGAGTAATGTATAAATTAGAGTAGTGTATAAATTAAAGTAATGCGTAAATTAGAGTAATGTATAAATTAGAGTAATGCATAGCAAATTAAAGTAATGCATAAATTAGTAATGTATAAATTAAAGTAATGCGTAAATTAGAAGTGTATAAATTAGAGTAATGTATAAATTAAAGTAATGCGCAAATTAGAGTAATGTATAAAATTAGAGTAATGTATAAATTAAAGTAATGCGTAAATTAGAGTAGTGTATAAATTAAAGTAATGCGTAAATTAGAGTAGTGTATAAATTAGAGTAGTGTATAAATTAAAGTAATGCGTAAATTAGAGTAATGTATAAATTAGAGTAATGTATAAATTAAAGTAATGCGTAAATTAGAGTAGTGTATAAATTAAAGTAATGCGTAAATTAGAGTAGTGTATAAATTAGAGTAGTGTATAAATTAAAGTAATGCGTAAATTAGAGTAATGTATAAATTAGAGTAGTGTTATATAGAAATTAAAGTAATGCGTAAATTAGAGTAATGTATAAATTAAAGTAATGCGTAAATTAGAGTAGTGTATAAATTAGAGTAATGTGTATAAATTAAAGTAATGCGTAAATTAGAGTAGTGTATAAATTAGAGTAATGTATAAAATTAAAGTAACGCGTAAATTAGAGTAATGTGTATAAATTAGAGTAATGTATAAATTAAAGTAATGCGTAAATTAGAGTAGTGTATAAATTAAAGTAATGCGTAAATTAGAGTAGTGTATAAATTAGAGTAGTGTATAAATTAAAGTAATGCGTAAATTAGAGTAATGTATAAATTAGAGTAATGTATAAATTAAAGTAATGCGTAAATTAGAGTAGTGTATAAATTAAAGTAATGCGTAAATTAGAGTAGTGTATAAATTAGAGTAGTGTATAAATTAAAGTAATGCGTAAATTAGAGTAGTGTATAAATTAGAGTAGTGTATAAATTAAAGTAATGCGTAAATTAGAGTAATGTATAAATTAAAGTAATGCGTAAATTAGAGTAGTGTATAAATTAGAGTAATGTATAAATTAAAGTAATGCGTAAATTAGAGTAGTGTATAAATTAGAGTAATGTATAAATTAAAGTAATGCGTAAATTAGAGTAATGTATAAATTAGAGTAGTGTATAAATTAAAGTAATGCGTAAATAGGTAATTGTGTATAAATTAGGTAGTGTATAAATTAGAGTAATGTATAAATTAAAGTAATGCGTAAATTAGAGTAGTGTATAAATTAGAGTAATGTATAAATTAAAGTAATGCGTAAATTAGAGTAGTGTATAAATTAGAGTAATGTATAAATTAGAGTAATGTATAAATTAAAGTAATGCGTAAATTAGAGTAGTGTATAAATTAGAGTAGTGTATAAATTAAAGTAATGCGTAAATTAGAGTAGTATATAAATTAGAGTAGTGTATAAATTGCAATTCAGACCTATCGTTTGTTTATTTCAAGAAATTATCCAGGAATCCCATCAGAAATCCATAATTAATTTATCAAACCTAATATTAACACTAAATCTCTATCAGGCCAACAGTTGGGTTTAAAACTATATATATTAACGAAGTATTTCAAATAACTTGACTAAAATTATCGAATAAAATTTGTACCAGTTTCGGTACAATACACAAAAAACAGGTTAACCTGTTCTTAACCTGTTGACATACAAAAAGAAAGAAACAACCGAACTGTCGTTCTTAACCTGTTGACTACCAAGTATTTGAGCTGCTACGACAACTCCGAACCAAGTTCAAAATACAAATCTAATGCTTCTTCATTTTGTAACTTTTTCGTGACGCCATTTTGGATCGAAAGTGAAACAATTTGTAAGTAGGTCTGTACAACGTGTTCTATTCAATAATGTAACCAAGATCTAGGTCTGTACAACGTGTTCTATTCAATAATGTAACCAAGATCTAGGTCTGTACAACGTGTTTTATTCAATAATGCAAACAAGATCTAGGTCTGTACAACGTGTTCTATTCAGTAATGTAACCAAGATCTAAGTCTGTACAACGTGTTCTATTCAATAATGTAACCAAGATCTAGGTCTGTACAACGTGTTCTATTCAATAATGTAACCAAGATCTAGGTCTGTACAACGTGTTCTATTCTATAATGTAACCAAGATCTAGGTCTGTACAACGTGTTCTATTCTATAATGTAACCAAGATCTAGGTCTGTACAACGTGTTCTATTCAGTAATGTAACCAAGATCTAGGTCTGTACAACGTGTTCTATTCAGTAATGTAACCAAGATCTAGGTCTGTACAACGTGTTCTATTCAATAATGTAACCAAGATCTAGGTCTGTACAACGTGTTCTATTCAATAATGTAACCAAGATCTAGGTCTGTACAACGTGTTCTATTCAATAATGTAACCAAGATCTAGGTCTGTACAACGTGTTCTATTCTATAATGTAACCAAGATCTAGGTCTGTACAACGTGTTCTATTCAGTAATGTAACCAAGATCTAGGTCTGTACAACGTGTTCTATTCAATAATGTAACCAAGATCTAGGTCTGTACAACGTGTTCTATTCAATAATGTAACCAAGATCTAGGTCTGTACAACGTGTTCTATTCAATAATGTAACCAAGATCTAGGTCTGTACAACGTGTTCTATTCAATAATGTAACCAAGATCTAGGTCTGTACAACGTGTTCTATTCTATAATGTAACCAAGATCTAGGTCTGTACAACGTGTTCTATTCTATAATGTAACCAAGATCTAGGTCTGTACAACGTGTTCTATTCTATAATGTAACCAAGATCTAGGTCTGTACAACGTGTTCTATTCAATAATGTAACCAAGATCTAGGTCTGTACAACGTGTTCTATTCAATAACGTAACCAAGATCTAGGTCAGTACAACGTGTTCTATTCTATAACGTAACCAAGATCTAGGTCTGTACAACGTGTTCTATTCTATAATGTAACCAAGATCTAGGTCTGTACAACTTGTTCTATTCAATAATGTAACCAAGATCTAGGTCTGTACAACGTGTTCTATTCAATAATGTAACCAAGATCTAGGTCTGTACAACGTGTTCTATTCTATAATGTAACCAAGATCTAGGTCTGTACAACGTGTTCTATTCTATAATGTAACCAAGATCTCGGTCTGTACAACGTGTTCTATTCTATAATGTAACCAAGATCTCGGTCTGTACAACGTGTTCTATTCTATAATGTAACCAAGATCTCGGTCTGTACAACGTGTTCTATTGTATAATGTAACCAAGATCTAGGTCTGTACAACGTGTTCTATTCTATAATGTAACCAAGTTCTAGGTCTGTACAACGTGTTCTATTCTATAATGTAACCAAGATCTAGGTCTGTACAACGTGTTCTATTGTATAATGTAACCAAGATCTAGGTCTGTACAACGTGTTCTATTCTATAATGTACCAAGATCTAGGTCTGTACAACGTGTTCTATTCTATAATGTAACCAAGATCTAGGTCTGTACAACGTGTTCTATTCTATAATGTAACCAAGATCTAGGTCTGTACAACTTGTTCTATTCTATAATGTAACCAAGACCTAGGTCTGTACAACGTGTTCTATTCTATAATGTAACCAAGATCTGGGTCTGTACAACGTGTTCTATTCAGTAATGTAACCAAGACCTAGGTCTGTACAACGTGTTCTATTCTATAATGTAATCAAGATCTAGGTCTGTACAACGTGTTCTATTCAATAATGTAACCAAGATCTAGGTCTGTACAACGTGTTCTATTCAGTAATGTAACGAAGATTAACATTATTCAATAACAAAATCCATTTTTATTTTACCATTATTCATGTCTTTTTGCTGTTTTGGGAAATGTCGATACTAGTTTTACGAGTTTCGTTTCTTGTTACTGTTTCGTAATATAATTTCCTATATTCTGATTGATTCAAAAGCTTGCTATTACAGTTCTAATTAATAAATTTATCACTGTGACAACACTATTGCTACATTTTACTTGTTACTGACCTATTCTCAATATAATGTATGTATTTTTAATCCACTCTAATTTTAATAAACAGAGAAAAAAACTGCAATTTGTTGTGTAGTAATAAACGTTTGATTCCTTGTATGTAGAACACATTCCAGTAACAATACGATTCATGCCTTGTATGTAGAACACATTCCAGTAACAATACGATTCATGTATTTTGTTCGTTTCAATAAACTTTGACAGTGTTTGTTCTTCAGACGCCTGAGCTATTTTCTTTATATGTAGATACATTTAAGGCAGCGTATACCTTTACTGGAATATTAAATCATTTTTATAACTCCTCTCATCGTAACAATACCCCCTTATTACTAGAACACTCTACCATTGTAGCAATACCCCCTTATTACTAGAATACTCTTCCATTGTAGCAATACCCCCTTATTACAAGAACACTTTACCAATGTTACAATACCTCATTATTACTAGAATACTCTTCCATTGTAACAATACCCCTTATTACTAGAATACTCTACCATTGTTACAATACCCCCTTATTACTAGAATACTCTTCCATTGTAGCAATACCCCCTTATTACAAGAACACTTTACCATTGTTACAATACCTCATTATTACTAGAATACTCTTCCATTGTAACAATACCCCTTATTACTAGAACACTCTACAATTGTTACAATACCTCATTATTACTAGAATACTCTTCCGTTGTTGTAATACCTCATTATTACTAGAACACTCTACCATTGTTACAATACCTCATTATTACTAGAACACTCTTCTATTGTAACAATACCCCTTATTACTAGAACACTCTACCATTGTTACAATACCTCATTATTACTAGAATACTCTTCCATTGTAACAATACCCTTATTACTAGAACACTCTACCATTGTTACAATACCTCATTATTACTAGAACACTCTACCATTGTTACAATACCTCATTATTACTAGAATACTCTACCATTGTTGTAATACCTCATTATTACTAGAACACTCTACCGTTGTTACAATACCTCATTATTACTAGAATACTCTTCCATTGTTGTAATACCTCATTATTACTAGAACACTCTACCATTGTTACAATACCTCATTATTACTAAAGACACTCTACCATTGTTACAATACCTCATTATTACTGGAACACTCTTCCATTGTAACAATATTCCCCTCATTATTACTAGAACACTCTACCATTGTTACAATACCTCATTATTACTAGAATACTCTACCATTGTTACAATACCTCATTATTACTAGAACACTCTACCGTTGTTACAATACCTCATTATTACTAGAACACTCTACCATTGTTACAATACCTTATTATTACTAGAACACTCTACCATTGTTACAATACCTCATTATTACTAGAATACTCTACCATTGTTACAATACCCCCTTATTACAAGAACACTTTACCATTGTTACAATACCTCATTATTACTAGAAAACTCTTCCATTGTTACAATACCTCATAATTACTAGAACACTCTACCGTTGTTACAATACCTCATTATTACTAGAACAGTCTACCATTGTTACAATACCTTATTATTACTAGAACACTCTACCATTGTTACAATACCTCATTATTACTAGAATACTCTACCATTGTTACAATACCTCATTATTACTAGAACACTCTACCGTTGTTACAATACCTCATTATTACTAGAATACTCTTCCATTGTTGTAATACCTCATTATTACTAGAACACTCTACCATTGTTACAATACCTCATTATTACTAAAACACTCTACCATTGTTACAATACCTCATTATTACTAGAACACTCTTCCATTGTAACAATACCTCATTATTACTAGAACACTCTACCATTGTTACAATACCTCATTATTACTAGAATACTCTACCATTGTTACAATACCTCATTATTACTAGAACACTCTACCGTTGTTACAATACCTCATTATTACTAGAACACTCTTCTATTGTAACAATACCCCTTATTACTAGAACACTCTACCATTGTTACAATACCTCATTATTACTAGAATACTCTTCCATTGTAACAATACCCTTATTACTAGAACACTCTACCATTGTTACAATACCTCATTATTACTAGAACACTCTACCATTGTTACAATACCTCATTATTACTAGAATACTCTTCCATTGTTGTAATACCTCATTATTACTAGAACACTCTACCGTTGTTACAATACCTCATTATTACTAGAATACTCTTCCATTGTTGTAATACCTCATTATTACTAGAACACTCTACCATTGTTACAATACCTCATTATTACTAAAACACTCTACCATTGTTACAATACCTCATTATTACTAGAACACTCTTCCATTGTAACAATACCTCATTATTACTAGAACACTCTACCATTGTTACAATACCTCATTATTACTAGAATACTCTACCATTGTTACAATACCTCATTATTACTAGAACACTCTACCGTTGTTACAATACCTCATTATTACTAGAACACTCTTCTATTGTAACAATACCCCTTATTACTAGAACACTCTACCATTGTTACAATACCTCATTATTACTAGAATACTCTTCCATTGTAACAATACCCCTTATTACTAGAACACTCTACCATTGTTACAATACCTCATTATTACTAGAACACTCTACCATTGTTACAATACCTCATTATTACTAGAATACTCTACCATTGTTGTAATACCTCATTATTACTAGAACACTCTACCGTTGTTACAATACCTCATTATTACTAGAATACTCTTCCATTGTTGTAATACCTCATTATTACTAGAACACTCTACCATTGTTACAATACCTCATTATTACTAAAACACTCTACCATTGTTACAATACCTCATTATTACTAGAACACTCTTCCATTGTAACAATACCTCATTATTACTAGAACACTCTACCATTGTTACAATACCTCATTATTACTAGAATACTCTACCATTGTTACAATACCTCATTATTACTAGAACACTCTACCGTTGTTACAATACCTCATTATTACTAGAACACTCTACCATTGTTACAATACCTTATTATTACTAGAACACTCTACCATTGTTACAATACCTCATTATTACTAGAATACTCTACCATTGTTACAATACCCCCTTATTACAAGAACACTTTACCATTGTTACAATACCTCATTATTACTAGAAAACTCTTCCATTGTTACAATACCTCATAATTACTAGAACACTCTACCATTGTTACAATACCCCCTTATTACAAGAACACTTTACCATTGTTACAATACCTCATTATTACTAGAAAACTCTTCCATTGTTACAATACCTCATAATTACTAGAACACTCTACCGTTGTTACAATACCTCATTATTACTAGAACACTCTACCATTGTTACAATACCTTATTATTACTAGAACACTCTACCATTGTTACAATACCTCATTATTACTAGAATACTCTACCATTGTTACAATACCCCCTTATTACTAGAACACTCTACCATTGTTACAATACCTCATTATTACTAGAACACTCTACCATTGTTACAATACCCCTTATTACTAGAACACTCTACCATTGTTACAATACCTCATTATTACTAGAACACTCTACCATTGTTACAATACCTCATTATTACTAGAATACTCTACCATTGTTACAATACCTCATTATTACTAGAACACTCTACCGTTGTTACAATACCTCATTATTACTAGAACACTCTACCATTGTTACAATACCTCATTATTACTAGAACACTCTACCATTGTTACAATACCTCATTATTACTAGAATACTCTTCCATTGTTACAATACCTCATTATTACTAGAACACTCTACCGTTGTTACAATACCTCATTATTACTAGAACACTCTACCGTTGTTACAATACCTCATTATTACTAGAACACTCTACCATTGTTACAATACCCCTTATTACTAGAACACTCTACCATTGTTACAATACCTCATTATTACTAGAACACTCTACCATTGTTACAATACCTCATTATTACTAGAACACTCTACCGTTGTTACAATACCTCATTATTACTAGAACACTCTACCATTGTTACAATACCTCATTATTACTAGAACACTCTACCGTTGTTACAATACCTCATTATTACTAGAACACTCTACCATTGTTACAATACCTCATTATTACTAGAACACTCTACCATTGTTACAATACCCCTTATTACTAGAACACTCTACCATTGTTACAATACCTCATTATTACTAGAACACTCTACCGTTGTTACAATACCTCATTATTACTAGAACACTCTACCATTGTTACAATACCCCTTATTACTAGAACACTCTACCATTGTTACAATACCTCATTATTACTAGAACACTCTACCATTGTAACAATACCCCTTATTACTAGAACACTCTACCATTGTTACAATACCTCATTATTACTAGAACACTCTACCGTTGTTACAATACCTCATTATTACTAGAATACTCTACCATTGTTACAATACCTCATTATTACTAGAACACTCTACCATTGTTACAATACCTCATTATTACTAGAACACTCTACCATTGTTACAATACCTCATTATTACTAGAATACTCTTCCATTGTTGTAATACCTCATTATTACTAGAACACTCTACCGTTGTTACAATACCTCATTATTACTAGAATACTCTTCCATTGTTGTAATACCTCATTATTACTAGAACACTCTACCATTGTTACAATACCTCATTATTACTAAAACACTCTACCATTGTTACAATACCTCATTATTACTAGAACACTCTTCCATTGTAACAATACCTCATTATTACTAGAACACTCTACCATTGTTACAATACCTCATTATTACTAGAATACTCTACCATTGTTACAATACCTCATTATTACTAGAACACTCTACCGTTGTTACAATACCTCATTATTACTAGAACACTCTACCATTGTTACAATACCTTATTACTAGAACACTCTACCATTGTTACAATACCTCATTATTACTAGAATACTCTACCATTGTTACAATACCCCCTTATTACAAGAACACTTTACCATTGTTACAATACCTCATTATTACTAGAAAACTCTTCCATTGTTACAATACCTCATAATTACTAGAACACTCTACCGTTGTTACAATACCTCATTATTACTAGAACACTCTACCATTGTTACAATACCTTATTATTACTAGAACACTCTACCATTGTTACAATACCTCATTATTACTAGAATACTCTACCATTGTTACAATACCCCCTTATTACTAGAACACTCTACCATTGTTACAATACCTCATTATTACTAGAACACTCTACCATTGTTACAATACCCCTTATTACTAGAACACTCTACCATTGTTACAATACCTCATTATTACTAGAACACTCTACCATTGTTACAATACCTCATTATTACTAGAATACTCTACCATTGTTACAATACCTCATTATTACTAGAACACTCTACCGTTGTTACAATACCTCATTATTACTAGAACACTCTACCATTGTTACAATACCTCATTATTACTAGAACACTCTACCATTGTTACAATACCTCATTATTACTAGAATACTCTCCATTGTTACAATACCTCATTATTACTAGAACACTCTACCGTTGTTACAATACCTCATTATTACTAGAACACTCTACCGTTGTTACAATACCTCATTATTACTAGAACACTCTACCATTGTTACAATACCCCTTATTACTAGAACACTCTACCATTGTTACAATACCTCATTATTACTAGAACACTCTACCATTGTTACAATACCTCATTATTACTAGAACACTCTACCATTGTTACAATACCTCATTATTACTAGAACACTCTACCATTGTTACAATATCCCTTATTACTAGAACACTCTACCGTTGTTACAATACCCCTTATTACTAGAACACTCTACCATTGTTACAATACCTCATTATTACTAGAACACTCTACCGTTGTTACAATACCCCTTATTACTAGAACACTCTACCATTGTTACAATACCTCATTATTACTAGAGCACTCTACCATTGTTACAATACCTCATTATTACTAGAACACTCTACCATTGTTACAATACCTCATTATTACTAGAATACTCTACCATTGTTACAATACCTCATTATTACTAGAACACTCTACCATTGTTACAATACCTCATTATTACTAGAATACTCTACCATTGTTACAATACCTCATTATTACTAGAACACTCTACCGTTGTTACAATACCTCATTATTACTAGAACACTCTACCATTGTTACAATACCTCATTATTACTAGAATACTCTACCGTTGTTACAATACCTCATTATTACTAGAACACTCTACCGTTGTTACAATACCTCATTATTACTAGAACACTCTACCATTGTTACAATACCTCATTATTACTAGAACACTCTACCATTGTTACAATACCTCATTATTACTAGAACACTCTACCATTGTTACAATACCCCTTATTACTAGAACACTCTACCATTGTTACAATACCTCATTATTACTAGAACACTCTACCATTGTTACAATACCTCATTATTACTAGAATACTCTTCCATTGTTACAATACCTCATTATTACTAGAACACTCTACCGTTGTTACAATACCTCATTATTACTAGAACACTCTACCGTTGTTACAATACCTCATTATTACTAGAACACTCTACCATTGTTACAATACCCCTTATTACTAGAACACTCTACCGTTGTTACAATACCTCATTATTACTAGAATACTCTACCATTGTTACAATACCTCATTATTACTAGAACACTCTACCATTGTTACAATACCTCATTATTACTAGAAAACTCTTCCATTGTTACAATACCTCATAATTACTAGAACACTCTACCATTGTTGCAATACCTCATTAGTACTAGAACACTCTACCATTGTTGCAATACCTCATTAGTACCAGAACACTCTAACCTTTATTAAAACACACTCTTGGTACTAGAACACCTGATCATTGTTATGACACCCCATTATTCCTATAATTTGTTTTGTTGTGCCAATGAAATAAACCATTCTGATTTGAAATGTGGGAGAACTTTCAAATGGATAAATTACTTGTTTTATCTCTTTATCCACGATGTTTACGTACCACATATTTGGTTCAGTTAAAATTGTCATGTAACCAAAAATGGTTAACCTCAGTATTTTGTAAAATTATTTAGTCTAACGTGAGTTTCCCGTACAGTTGGTGTGCAACTAATAACTTCTGTTTCAAAAACATTTAATAGTATAGAGTGGTGTTGTCATTAGAATACCATGACAGAGAGAACCGAGACATTTAGATAGTTCCAGGTCCGGTTTTGTTTACATGATGCTGGTTAGAGTTTAATAAAACCTGCAAAAAAACTTCTGTTGTTCACCAATTACAGTAAACTCCACATTGTACAGATGAAACAAAACCCAATCCTGTAACACCAGACAAAGCAGAGGAGGAAGATGAAGGAGCTCCCTGAAATAGATGTTAGATACCTAAAATCAGGTCTCTAAAGTACTGAAGTAAAACTGGAAGAGACCTTGTTGGTGACGTTAACAAGTCATCCACATACGAAAGCTAAAGAAGTTCAGGCCTGAAAACACAACATTAATGTGGTCCTTGGGCAACAGACATGGCACGAAAACACTTCCAACTCAATGAAACTATATTGCAAAGAAACTATGTCTTCTATTTTTGTAGAAGAACACGTTTCTAAGTCCTTAAAACAATGGTACAAGATGTTCTGGACACATTCACGTAAATCTGAACCGTTTCTTTTACCAGAAGAAGGAATCTATGGTACCTACAGCCAGAGTTGTAGGAAGCTCTGTGATGCGTTAGAATGCAATATTTGTGAAATGTATTGGCCATCTTCATACATAATTGTTGAAATTTTGGGCCAGCGTAAATACCAAAGCATATTATACCTTCTGGAAGAATCTCTTTGGACACAATTTAATATTTCAAAGAGACGATGACTGCAAACACACTTCCAAGAAATGTGTTCTGGCTATGTTTACAACAGATAAGAAACGTTCTGGTAATGTTTACAACAGATAAGAAACGTTCTGGTAATGTTTACAACAGATAAGAAACGTTCTGGCTATGTTTACATCTCAAGACAGGAGATATGAAACGTTCTGGCTATGTTTACATCTCAAGACAGGAGGTATGAAACGTTCTGGCTATGTTTACATCTTAATACAGGAGGTATGAAACGTTCTGGCTATGTTTACATCTTAATACAGCAGCTGTAAAACGTTCTGGCTATGTTTACATTTTAAGACAGCAGGTACTAAAGTGGCGAGAATTACAGATATAAGTTGATATTTACTGAAACATTAGCGAGATGTAAAAACTAGATTTGAATATTTCTGTTTTGAACATCCAGTGGGATAAGCGTGTTGAAGAATTTTGTTTTTGGTTCTGTGAGATAGAATGTTGTTTGTTTTTAGTTCTGTGAGGTAGAATGTTGTTTGTTTTTAATACTGTGAGATAGAATGTTGTTTGTTTTTAGTACTGTGAGATAGAATGTTGTTTGTTTTTAGTTCTGTGAGGTAGAATGTTGTTTGTTTTTAGTACTGTGAGATAGAATGTTGTTTGTTTTTGGTACTGTGAGATAGAATGTTGTTTGTTTTTGGTGCTGTGAGATAGAATGTTGTTTGTTTTTGGTACTGTGAGATAGAATGTTGTTTGTTTTTGGTGCTGTGAGATAGAATGTTGTTTGTTTTTAGTACTGTGAGAAAGAATGTTGTTTGTTTTTAGTACTGTGAGATAGAATGTTGTTTGTTTTTAGTACTGTGAGATAGAATGTTGTTTGTTTTTAGTTCTGTGAGGTAGAATGTTGTTTGTTTTTAGTACTGTGAGATAGAATGTTGTTTGTTATTAGTACTGTGAGATAGAATGTTGTTTGTTTTTTGTTCTGTGAGGTAGAATGTTGTTTGTTTTTAGTACTGTGAGATAGAATGTTGTTTATTTTTAGTTCTGTGAGATAGAATGTTGTTTGTTTTTAGTACTGTGAGATGGAATGTTGTTTGTTATTAGTACTGTGAGATAGAATGTTGTTTGTTTTTTGTTCTGTGAGGTAGAATGTTGTTTGTTTTTGGTACTGTGAGATAGAATGTTGTTTGTTTTTAGTACTGTGAGATAGAATGTTGTTTGTTTTTAGTACTGTGAGATAGAATGTTGTTTGTTTTTAGTTCTGTGAGATAGAATGTTGTTTGTTTTTTGTTCTGTGAGGTAGAATGTTGTTTGTTTTTAGTACTGTGAGATAGAATGTTGTTTGTTTTTGGTACTGTGAGATAGAATGTTGTTTGTTTTTAGTACTGTGAGATAGAATGTTGTTTGTTTTAGTACTGTGAGATAGAATGTTGTTTGTTTTTAGTTCTGTGAGGTAGAATGTTGTTTGTTTTTAGTACTGTGAGATAGAATGTTGTTTGTTTTTAGTTCTGTGAGGTAGCATGTTGTTTGTTTTTAGTTCTGTGAGGTAGAATGTTGTTTGTTTTTAGTACTGTGAGATAGAATGTTGTTTGTTTTTAGTACTGTGAGATAGAATGTTGTTTGTTTTTAGTACTGTGAGATAGAATGTTGTTTGTTTTTAGTTCTGTGAGGTAGAATGTTGTTTGTTTTTAGTACTGTGAGATAGAATGTTGTTTGTTTTTAGTTCTGTGAGGTAGCATGTTGTTTGTTTTTAGTACTGTGAGATAGAATGTTGTTTGTTTTTAGTTCTGTGAGATAGAATGTTGTTTGTTTTTAGTACTGTGAGATAGAATGTTGTTTGTTTTTAGTACTGTGAGATAGAATGTTGTTTGTTTTTAGTACTGTGAAATAGAATGTTGTTTGTTTTTAGTACTGTGAGATAGAATGTTGTTTATTTATGGTACTGTGAGAAAGAATGTTGTTTGTTTTTAGTACTGTGAGGTAGAATGTTGTTGATTTATGGTACTGTGAGAAAGAATGTTGTTTGTTTTTAGTACTGTGAGATAGAATGTTGTTTGTTTTTAGTACTGTGAGATAGAATGTTGGTTGCTTTTGCTGTTAAACGTAAAATTATTCTATATCCTATCTATGCTCTACCCACAAGAGGTATCGAAACTAGATTTCTAGCGATTTAAATAAGCCTTCAGACTTACCATTGAGCTATTGAAAAACGAAATGTTTATAAGCGTGTTTTAAATGATATCAAGTGGGTGGCTATGTATCTATCTCAGCACGAAATAAAAACCTAATATTAGTAACCTATACAAAACCATTCATTATTGTGTTTATCTAATATTAGTAACCTATACAAAACCATTCATTATTGTGTTTATCTAATATTATTAACCTATACAAAATCATTCATTGTTGTGTTTATCTAATATTAGTAACCAATACAAAACCATTCATTATTGTGTTTATTTAATATTAGTGACCTATACAAAACCATTCATTATTGTGTTTATCTAATATTAGTAACCGATACAAAACCATTCATTATTGTGTTTATCTATTATTAGTAACCTATACAAAACCATTCATTATTGTGTTTATCTAATATTATTAACCTATACAAAATCATTCATTATTGTGTTTATCTAATATTAGTAACCAATACAAAACCATTCATTATTGTGTTTATTTAATATTAGTGACCCATACAAAACCATTCATTATTGTGTTTATCTAATATTAGTAACCTATACAAAACCATTCATTATTGTGTTTATCTAATATTAGTAACCTATACAAAACCATTCATTATTGTGTTTATCTAATATTAGTAACCTATACAAAACCATTCATTATTGTGTTTATCTATTATTAGTAACCTATACAAAACCATTCATTATTGTGTTTATCTAATATTACTAACCTATACAAAATCATTCATTGTTGTGTTTATCTAATATTAGTAACCAATACAAAACCATTCATTATTGTGTTTATTTAATATTAGTGACCTATACAAAACCATTCATTATTGTGTTTATCTAATATTAGTAACCTATACAAAACCATTCATTATTGTGTTTATCTAATATTAGTAACCTACACAAAACCATTCATTATTGTGTTTATCTAATATTAGTAACCTACACAAAACCATTCATTATTGTGTTTATCTAATATTAGTAACCTACACAAAACCATTCATTATTGTGTTTATTTAATATTAGTGACCTATACAAAACCATTCATTATTGTGTTTATCTAATATTAGTAACCTATACAAAACCATTCATTATTGTGTTTATCTAATATTAGTAACCTACACAAAACCATTCATTATTGTGTTTATCTAATATTAGTAACCTACACAAAACCATTCATTATTGTGTTTATCTAATATTAGTGACCTATACAAAACCATTCATTATTGTGTTTATCTAATATTAGTGACCTATACAAAACCATTCATTATTGTGTTTATCTAATATTAGTAACCTATACAAAACCATTCATTATTGTGTTTATGTAATATTAGTAACCAATACAAAACCATTCATTATTGTGTTTATCTAATATTAGTAACCTAACCTATACAAAACCATTCATTATTGTGTTTATCTAATATTAGTAACCAATACAAAAACATTCATTATTTTGTTTATCTAATATTAGTAACCTATACAAAACCATTCATTATTGTATTCTTGAGAATAAGGTCTCGTCTCTACAAATACTACATGAAAACGACCATGTTCTTGAGAATAAGGTCTCGTCTCTACAAATACTACATGAAAACGACCATATTCTTGAGAATAAGGTCTCGTCTCTACAAATACTACATGAAAAGGACCATATTCTTGAGAATAAGGTCTCGTCTCTACAAATACTACATGAAAAGTACCATATTCTTGAGAATAAGGTCTCGTCTCTACAAATACTACATGAAAAGGACCATATTCTTGAGAATAAGGTCTCGTCTCTACAAATACTACATGAAAAGTACCATATTCTTGAGAATAAGGTCTCGTCTCTACAAATACTACATGAAAAGGACCATATTCTTGAGAATAAGGTCTCGTCTCTACAAATACTACATGAAAAGGACCATATTCTTGAGAATAAGGTCTCGTCTCTACAAATACTACATGAAAAGTACCATATTCTTGAGAATAAGGTCTCGTCTCTACAAATACTACATGAAAAGTACCATATTCTTCAGAATAAGGTCTCGTCTCTACAAATACTACATGAAAAGGACCATATTCTTGAGAATAAGGTCTCGTCTCTACAAATACTACATGAAAAGGACCATATTCTTCAGAATAAGGTCTCGTCTCTACAAATACTACATGAAAAGTACCATATTCTTGAGAATAAGGTCTCGTCTCTACAAATACTACATGAAAAGGACCATGTTCTTGAGAATAAGGTCTCGTCTCTACAAATACTACATGAAAAGTACCATATTCTTGAGAATAAGGTCTCGTCTCTACAACTACTACATGAAAAGTACCATATTCTTGAGAATAAGGTCTCGTCTCTACAACTACTACATGAAAAGGACCATATTCTTGAGAATAAGGTCTCGTCTCTACAACTACTACATGAAAAGGACCATATTCTTGAGAATAAGGTCTCGTCTCTACAACTACTACGAAAGCGATCTACACCTTACACTGCTACACTAACAACAATATATAACACACTTTTATATTTGTCTCATGGACCAATGGGGAGTAACCGTGAAGCAACGTCACGTAGGTTATACTGTCGCCATTAAAACAAAACAAAGATGGACCAATGGGGAGTAACCGTGAAGCAACGTCACGTAGGTTATACTGTCGCCATTAAAACAAAACAAAGATGGACCAATGGGGAGTAACCGTGAAGCAACGTCACGTAGGTTATACTGTCGCCATTAAAACAAAACAAAGATGGACCAATGGGGAGTAACCGTGAAGCGACGTCACGTAGGTTATACTGTCGCCATTAAAACAAAACAAAGATGGACCAATGGGGAGTAACCGTGAAGCAACGTCACGTAGGTTATACAGTCGCCATTAAAACAAAACAAAGAGTTACCTCGTCACTTCGTAGTACGACTTTTAACAAGAACTACGAGTAACACTTATGAACTACGACTTCACTGCAAGAACAAAATCTAACTTTTAAACTAGTAACGACGAATATTTACCGTCATATTTTACCATATTTATTTTTTATAACAGTCACGACTCAGTTCGTTTACACTTGACATGAAGACTAACTTCTAATTCTTGTATTGGTAACAATAACGTAATCCTGCATTAACGTGCGGCCAATAATCTGTTAGACACAAATAGAGACTAGCCTCGTTACAAACACTTGATGTCGGTGTTGTAATACAATGTAATTTCATGGAAATGCTGCACATATTATTTTGTTTCACATTATATATGTAAAAAAACGGCTGGTATGAATAGAAAAAAAACTCTATGTAGAGGCGCAGCGAACAACGTTTCGACCTCCTGTCATCTTTAGGTTTACAAAGAAAGAAAGAGGTAACTGACCAATAGCTGACCACAAGTTTGAAAGCGGTTGTGTAATTGAGTGTAGGAATGTAGAGGGCGTGCTTAGATGTTTTATTATGTTTATTAATATTAGATATAAAGGTGTTCCTTTGTATTGGTTTATTTTAGGCTTCAGTTGTATAAGTAAGGCTTCTTTAATTTTGCATTTGTTTATGTTTGTTTCTTTATTTAGTATTTGAGTGTTTTCTATAGTTATGTTGTGTTTATTTGACTTGCAGTGTTTGAAAACGTGTGAAGGTGACTTTTTGTGTTCTTTGAATCTGGTTTCCATTTTTCTACTCGTTTCTTCAATATGGAAGTCGTGGCAGTTATAAAAATATTGGCTAGAACTGGTGATACTGGGTTGCCAATGCTAAGGCTATTTGTTTGTATATAGTTGTGGTTGTTAAACATGAAGTTTGTCTTCATCGTGGTGAATTCTATGAGGGTTGCTAATTAGTGGCTGGAAATGTCTATTGATGGGTTAGGGTCTCGGATATAGAGTTCTAAGGCTATCTTGCAGGCTTCAGTGGTTGGGACTTCTTTATACATATATTAATAAATATAATCAAACATCTAAGCACGCCCTCTAGATTCCTACACTCGATTACTCGATTCAAACATGTGGTCAGCTATTGGTCAGTTACCTCTTTCTATCTTTGTGAACCTGACGATGACCGAAGAAGGTCGAAACGTTGTTCGTTCTTCTACATATAATTTTTCTCTATCCATACCAGCCGTGATTGTGAGAGTAAACAGGGCGCTTGAAACTAGTTTATGTTATTTTGTTTGTTGCTAAACACGCAGCACGCAATGGACTATCTGTGCTGTGCCCAAAGAAGGGATCAATTCCCAAACTTTGGCGTTATGAGCCCTTAAACTCGACAGCAGCTCACCAGAGAGCATTTTTATTATTAACACAAATCAGGTAAAGATTGGAAAGCTAACAATGTATTTTGTTAGTGGATTTAAAACGCAGTTGAAATACTGTACGTGTGATAACTAAACAGATAATAACTTATTAGTGCTTCAGGAAATTGTAACGTAGTTATGTTTTTGTTTTTTTTATCTTAACCAGTTAAATAGAACAACACGTGGGCAGAGTTACAAATAAAACTGCTGAGTCATTCTGAGCTTTTGTACGCGAAGCTAGCTTTCTCCATTACTGGGATATTCCTTATGGGCCACTTTAAGGAAGCCTCCTTGATTGTTCTCGGTCGATGACAGGCGGAGATAAGCAGTAAATCGAGTAGCAAAACAGGGCAGTCATCACAAACACTGTAGATGGCGTAACCAGGTTTTCAGGCAATAAAATTGTGTTTAAAATGTTTCCAAAAATAACTTTAGTTACTTAACTGTAACTAAATAAAGTTAAAGTTAAATGAAACCAACCATGGAAAGCGCTAGAAACCAGTCACAAATCAGCTGTAAAAAAATGTTAGAAGACAGTTACCAATCGACCATAAAATAAAAGAGAAACAAAGTAAAGGTCCCAATGGTACAGTGGTATGTTTGCAGACTTACAATGCTATAAACCAGTTTTCGATACCCGTGATGGGCAGAGCACAGATAGCCCTCAGACAATATGAAAGATTTGTAGTTTTTTTAGGGCTATCTGCCCTGACCTAACACTAATTTTAAAGAGATGAACCACGGGGAAGGTAACTAATCAACATCACCCTCCGTCAACTCTTTTACCAACGAAAAGAAAGATTGACCGTAACATCATACACTATTATGGTTAAAAGGGTGAGAGATTCTAGTTCACGACCCGCAGATTGAGCGTCGAACGCGTTAATTATGAGGCTAAGCAGTGGCTGTTACAAATGAGCACTCAGCTCAGTTATTACGATGAAATACGGCTTGAACAAGTAACGAAAGATCTTTGTGATACGATAGCCAGCTAATAAACACACAAGTCGTCTCTAAACTGTACCAGAAGACGAAACTGACAACTGCCATGAGTGATTTTTGTTTTTACTTCGTGATTTTCCCCATTTGTTTAGAGTTGAAGAACGAAAATTTACAGTAAACACAACTAAACTCAGTAAATCTAAACCGGGATTCGACTCACAGACACGTCAATTTAAAACTCGGTTTCAAAGTTAAAATAAGAAAAGATTTCACATTCTGAGCTTTCTTTCACCTCGAACGGTCGTTTTATTTTTTCCCTTAAGGTTTCAATAAACATCTCGTCTACTTCGAATAACTATATTTCTTGTTTGAAAATCAAGGTTGAAGTACGGGATGTTATATAAACTAAATGTAAGCTCCACTAATAACATGGTTTCAACATGATACTAAAAACATGATACTAAGATGGTATGTAACATGATACTAAGATGGTATGTAACATGATATTAGTAACTTGGTTGTAACATGATACTAAGATGGTATGTAACATGATATTAGTAAGTTGGTTGTAACATGATACTGAAATGGTATGTAACATGATATTAGTAAGTTGGTTGTAACATGATACTAAGATGGTATGTAACATGATATTAGTAAGTTGGTTGTAACATGATACTAAGATGGTATGTAACATGATATTAGTAACTTGGTTGTAACATGATACTAAGATGGTATGTAACATGATATTAGTAAGTTGGTTGTAACATGATACTAAGATGGTATGTAACATAATATTAGTAAGTTGGTTGTAACATGATACTAAAATGGTATGTAACATGATATTAGTAAGTTGGTTGTAACATGATACTAAGATGCTATGTAACATGATATTAGTAACTTGGTTGTAACATGATACTAAGATGGTATGTAACATAATATTAGTAAGTTGGTTGTAACATGATACTAAGATGGTATGTAACATGATATTAGTAACTTGGTTGTAACATGATAATGAAATGGTATGTAACATGATATTAGTAAGTTGGTTGTAACATGATACTAAGATGGTATGTAACATGATATTAGTAAGTTGGTTGTAACATGATACTAAGATGGTATGTAACATGATATTAGTAAGTTGGTTGTAACATGATACTAAGATGGTATGTAACATAATATTAGTAAGTTGGTTGTAACATGATACTAAGATGGTATGTAACATAATATTAGTAAGTTGGTTGTAACATGATACTAAGATGGTATGTAACATAATATTAGTAAGTTGGTTGTAACTTATGATACTAAGATGGTATGTAACATGATATTAGTAAGTTGGTTGTAACATGATACTAAGATGCTATGTAACATGATATTAGTAACTTGGTTGTAACATGATACTAAGATGGTATGTAACATAATATTAGTAAGTTGGTTGTAACATGATACTAAGATGGTATGTAACATGATATTAGTAACTTGGTTGTAACATGATAATGAAATGGTATGTAACATGATATTAGTAAGTTGGTTGTAACATGATACTAAGATGGTATGTAACATGATAATAGTAAGTTGGTTGTAACATGATACTGAAATGGTATGTAACATGATATTAGTAAGTTGGTTGTAACATGATACTAAGATGGTATGTAACATGATATTAGTAAGTTGGTTGTAACATGATACTAAGATGGTATGTAACATGATATTAGTAAGTTGGTTGTAACATGATACTGAAATGGTATGTAACATGATATTAGTAACTTGGTTGTAACATGATAATGAAATGGTGTGTAACATGATATTAGTAAGTTGGTTGTAACATGATACTAAGATGGTATGTAACATGATATTAGTAACTTGGTTGTAACATGATACTAAGATGGTATGTAACATGATATTAGTAACTTGGTTGTAACATGATAATGAAATGGTATGTAACATGATATTAGTAAGTTGGTTGTAACATGATACTAAGATGGTATGTAACATGATATTAGTAAGTTGGTTGTAACATGATACTGAAATGGTATGTAACATGATATTAGTAAGTTGGTTGTAACATGATACTAAGATGGTATGTAAAATGATATTAGTAAGTTGGTTGTAACATGATACTAAGATGGTATGTAACATGATATTAGTAAGTTGGTTGTAACATGATACTGAAATGGTATGTAACATGATATTAGTAACTTGGTTGTATCATGATACTAAGATGGTATGTAACATGATATTAGTAACTTGGTTGTAACATGATAATGAAATGGTATGTAACATGATATTAGTAAGTTGGTTGTAACATGATACTAAGATGGTATGTAACATGATATTAGTAACTTGGTTGTAACATGATACTAAGATGGTATGTAACATGATATTAGTAACTTGGTTGTAACATGATACTAAGATGGTATGTAACATGATATTAGTAAGTTGGTTGTAACATGATACTAAGATGGTATGTAACATGATATTAGTAAGTTGGTTGTAACATGATACTAAGATGGTATGTAACATAATATTAGTAAGTTGGTTGTAACATGATACTAAGATGGTATGTAACATAATATTAGTAAGTTGGTTGTAACATGATACTAAGATGGTATGTAACATAATATTAGTAAGTTGGTTGTAACATGATACTAAGATGGTATGTAACATGATATTAGTAAGTTGGTTGTAACATGATACTAAGATGCTATGTAACATGATATTAGTAACTTGGTTGTAACATGATACTAAGATGGTATGTAACATAATATTAGTAAGTTGGTTGTAACATGATACTAAGATGGTATGTAACATGATATTAGTAACTTGGTTGTAACATGATAATGAAATGGTATGTAACATGATATTAGTAAGTTGGTTGTAACATGATACTAAGATGGTATGTAACATGATATTAGTAAGTTGGTTGTAACATGATACTGAAATGGTATGTAACATGATATTAGTAAGTTGGTTGTAACATGATACTAAGATGGTATGTAACATGATATTAGTAAGTTGGTTGTAACATGATACTAAGATGGTATGTAACATGATATTAGTAAGTTGGTTGTAACATGATACTGAAATGGTATGTAACATAATATTAGTAACTTGGTTGTAACATGATAATGAAATGGTATGTAACATGATATTAGTAAGTTGGTTGTAACATGATACTAAGATGGTAAGTAACATGATATTAGTAACTTGGTTGTAACATGATACTAAGATGGTATGTAACATGATATTAGTAAGTTGGTTGTAACATGATACTAAGATGGTATGTAACATGTATGGTATTTGCATGGTTGTAACGTGATACTAATGGTATGGTATTCACATGATACTAATAACATGATATTCACATGGTATGTAGCCTCATACTAACAAGACATAAAACCCTGAATGAGCTAGAATACTTCTGTTTCTATTTATAACACTGTCTTTTAATAAACAGCAGGTGTGTGGACCCCGGTTAAATGTTGGAGAATGTTTTATGTGAGACAAGTTTGTGAGCAAGTTGAATCTACTCGAAATGCCAGTAGTTTCTAAACGGACAGGAACGTTTATACATTGTTAGCTTTCTCTGGTGGAAGCAAATAATTCGTAGATTAATTAATTAATTAATTAGGAAGTGTGGGTTACACTTTCTGGCCGAGTTAAAAGTGTGGTGATCCGGCTGGCTTAATTATCACATGTGTACATCTTTGTCTAAGTGAATAAAATATTCGAATTGAACAAAATATGAAGAAAAATATGTCAAATTGGTTCAACCGTTTTTTTTCCTTAAGAGTTTAATTAATCTCACTTTTACTTCGAGTAATTACGTGTTTGGTTAAATAAGAAGCCGTGGTTATATAAATAAAAATATTCGAATTTAACAAGAGATGTAAAAAATTTTGTTAAATTGGGCAAATATATCTGTTTCACATTTGCTGGGACATTCATAACTCTATACCTAAGTAACTCAAAAATGTTTCACTGTATATGTACCTTCCAAAGGACTCGCAGTCTTTTACGTACCAGAGTCAACGGACAACTTGCTGCTCAATAAATTTGGAATATACAGGTAATCCGTTAAAATAAAGTTCATTTAGACTCCATATTTGATCGCTAGTTTATTGTTAAGCACAAAGATACACAATAAGCCATTTGTATTCTTCCCACGACAGGTATCGAACTCAGATTGTTAGCGTATAAAGCACTAAGTCCAGCCCCTCGCGTACAGAGGGAAGTTTAGACTTGAACAGTCGGAAGTTAGATTTCTGTGTTTTAAATAAAAGAACAAAAACCATCTGGTGACGTCTCTCTCCTGTGGATGGTTGATTCTGGCTAGATCACATGTGAAATTATCCTGTTTAAGAGCACGTGGTCTTTAAGAATTAATTGATAAAAGCCTACTGTGGATAAACCCGATTCATTGTCTTTACAAATACTTTCTTAATTTATAGTAAAAGAAACATGAATCTTGAGCTAAAAAGTTTTGTGTGCAATTCTTCTATTGGTTTACATTTTCTTTAGCCCTAATTACGTATTACTTTTTTAACTTTACTCGTGGTTGTCTGACGTCACTCTATTGATTTTGCAGTAGCGCCATCGTTATTCACAACTGTAGGCTCCGTATTAGTTCGAATTTTGGGCCTGGCATGGCCAAGCGCGTAAGGCGTGCGACTCGTAATCTGAGGGTCGCGGGTTCGCGCCAAACATGCTCGCCCTCCCAGCCGTGGGAGCGTTATAAAGTGACGGTCAATCCCACTATTCGTTGGTAAAAGAGTAGCCCAAGAATTGGCGGTGGGTGGTGATGACTAGCTGGCTTCCCTCTAGTCTTACACTGCTAAATTAGGGACGGCTAGCACAGATGGCCCTCGAGTAGCTTTGTGCGAAATTACGAAAACAAACAAACAAACAAACAGTTCGAATTTAAAAAAATAAAACAGAAAAGCGCCACGAAAATAAGAACTAACGGAGTGCTTTCAATCATGCCCTCTAGTGACTGGAATGTGTATTACCTTTTATCGACAAGCAAAGCACAATGTCGTTTGCAAGCATTTTCCCTTGACCTGGAAATCAGTATAGCATGGAACACGTTTTAAATCAAACCGGTATACTGCAGATAACCGAAACTGACAGCTAGGAGCAAAATTCCAAAATAAACCAGTGAAGAACGAACAGTATTAGTCCTAAAAAAAAAAAAAAACATGGGATAACAACATTGAGATTTTACGTTTAGCCTACATCTAAGTTCTGTTTATCAATAAGCATTCTTATTTTTATGGAAAGAATAATGTTTAAAATGCGCGAAACATGATAATAATTAATGATACTTGTCATCAGACATAAGTATTAGGCCTAATACTAATCCTTAGGTTTATACCTGTAACAACATAGCGATTACATAAACGAAATAAACAGTAACAACATATCACTTCACAAAGTGAATATACCTTAAATGCTTTACGATCAGAAATTTTATTTTTCGTTAATTGGACGCTAAAAATTCTGCTTTACAGAAGTGTAACACTAAAACACAAATATACATTTACGTATTACTTTAAACAGATACTGTTCTGTCTACCTGTTTCTTTTCATAGATACTGTGAAGTTTACCCGTTACATTTAACAAAAATACAGACTGTAGTGTATACTTACAACTGTTACTAGAAGTACAGACTGTAGTGTATACTTACTACTGTTACTAGAATTACAGACTGTAGTGTATACTTACTACTGTTACTAGAGGTACAGACTGTAGTGTATACTTACAACTGTTACTAGAAGTACAGACTGTAGTGTATACTTACAACTGTTACTAGAAGTACAGACTGTAGTGTATACTTACAACTGTTACTAGAAGTACAGACTGTAGTGTATACTTACTACTGTTACTAGAAGTACAGACTGTAGTGTATACTTACTACTGTTATTAGAAGTACAGACTGTAGTGTATACTTACAACTGTTACTAGAAGTACAGACTGCAGTGCATACTTACAACTGTTACTAAAAGTACAGACTGCAGTGTATACTTACTACTTTTACTAGAAGTACAGACTGTAGTGTATACTTACAACTGTTACTAGAAGTACAGACTGTAGTGTATACTTACAACTGTTACTAGAAGTACAGACTGTAGTGTATACTTACAACTGTTACTAGAAGTACAGACTGTAGTGTATACTTACAACTGTTACTAGAAGTACAGACTGTAGTGTATACTTACAACTGTTACTAGAAGTACAGACTGTGGTGTATACTTACTACTGTTACTAGAAGTACAGACAGTGGTGTATACCTACCACTGTTACTAGAAGTACAGACTGTGGTGTATACTTACTACTGTTACTAGAAGTACAGACTGTGGTGTATACTTACAACTGTTACTAGAAGTACAGACTGTAGTGTATACTTACTACTGTTACTAGAGGTACAGACTGTAATGTATACTTACAACTGTTACTAGAAGTACAGACTGTAGTGTATACTTACAACTGTTACTAGAGGTACAGACTGTGGTGTATACTTACAACTGTTACTAGAAGTACAGACTGTAGTGTATACTTACTACTGTTACTAGAATTACAGACTGTAGTGTATACTTACTACTGTTATTTAGAAGTACAGACTGTAGTGTATACTTACAACTGTTACTAGAAGTACAGACTGTGGTGTATACCTTACAACTGTTACTAGAAGTACAGACTGTGGTGTATACTTACTACTGTTACTAGAGTACAGACTGTAGTGTATGCTTACTACTGTTACTAGAAGTACAGACTGTAGTGTATACTTACTACTGTTATTAGAAGTACAGACTGTGGTGTATACTTACTACTGTTACTAGAAGTACAGACTGTAGTGTATACTTACTACTGTTACTAGAATTACAGACTGTAGTGTATACTTACAACTGTTACTAGAAGTACAGACTGTAGTGTACACCTACTACTGTTATTAGAAGTACAGACTGCAGTGTATACTTACTACTGTTACTAGAAGTACAGACTGTAGTGTGCCTACTACTGTTACTAGAAGTACAGACTGTAGTGTATACTTACAACTGTTACTAGAAGTACAGACTGCAGTGTATACTTACTACTGTTACTAGAAGTACAGACTGTAGTGTATACTTACTACTGTTACTAGAATTACAGACTGTGGTGTATACTTACAACTGTTACTAGAAGTACAGACTGTAGTGTATACTTACTACTGTTACTAGAAGTACAGACTGTAGTGTATACTTACTACTGTTACTAGAAGTACAGACTGTAGTGTACACCTACTACTGTTACTAGAAGTACAGACTGTAGTGTATACTTACTACTGTTACTAGAATTACAGACTGTAGTGTATACTTACAACTGTTACTAGAAGTACAGACTGTAGTGTATACTTACTACTGTTACTAGAGGTACAGACTGTAGTGTATACTTACAACTGTTACTAGAAGTACAGACTGTAGTGTATACTTACAACTGTTACTAGAAGTACAGACTGTGGTGTATACTTACAACTGTTACTAAAGTACAGACTGCAGTGTATACTTACTACTGTTACTAGAAGTACAGACTGTAGTGTATACTTACAACTGTTACTAGAAGTACAGACTGTAGTGTATACTTACAACTGTTACTAGAAGTACAGACTGTAGTGTATACTTACAACTGTTACTAGAAGTACAGACTGTAGTGTATACTTACAACTGTTACTAGAAGTACAGACTGTGGTGTATACTTACTACTGTTACTAAAGTACAGACTGCAGTGTATACTTACTACTGTTACTAGAAGTACAGACTGTAGTGTATACTTACAACTGTTACTAGAAGTACAGACTGTGGTGTATACTTACAACTGTTACTAGAAGTACAGACTGTAGTGTATACTTACAACTGTTACTAGAAGTACAGACTGTAGTGTATACTTACAACTGTTACTAGAAGTACAGACTGTAGTGTACACCTACTACTGTTTTTAGAGGTACAGACTGTAGTGTATACTTACAACTGTTACTAGAAGTACAGACTGTAGTGTATACTTACAACTGTTACTAGAAGTACAGACTGTAGTGTATACTTACAACTGTTACTAAAAGTACAGACTGCAGTGTATACTTACTACTGTTACTAGAAGTACAGACTGTAGTGTATACTTACAACTGTTACTAGAAGTACAGACTGTAGTGTATACTTACAACTGTTACTAGAGAGTACAGACTGTAGTGTATATACTTACAACTGTTACTAGAAGTACAGACTGTAGTGTATACTTACAACTGTTACTAAAAGTACAGACTGCAGTGTATACTTACTACTGTTACTAGAAGTACAGACTGTAGTGTATACTTACAACTGTTACTAGAAGTACAGACTGTAGTGTATACTTACAACTGTTACTAGAAGTACAGACTGTAGTGTATACTTACAACTGTTACTAGAAGTACAGACTGTGGTGTATACTTACAACTGTTACTAGAAGTACAGACTGTAGTGTACACCTACTACTGTTTTTAGAGGTACAGACTGTAGTGTATACTTACAACTGTTACTAGAAGTACAGACTGTAGTGTACACCTACTACTGTTATTAGAGGTACAGACTGCAGTGTATACTTACAACTGTTACTAGAAGTACAGACTGTAGTGTATACTTACAACTGTTACTAGAAGTACAGACTGTAGTGTATACTTACAACTGTTACTAAAGTACAGACTGCAGTGTATACTTACTACTTTTACTAGAAGTACAGACTGTAGTGTATACTTACAACTGTTACTAGAGTACAGACTGTAGTGTATACTTACAACTGTTACTAGAGTACAGACTGTGGTGTATACTTACAACTGTTACTACTAAAGTACAGACTGTGGTGTATACTTACAACTGTTACTAGAAGTACAGACTGTGGTGTATACTTACAACTGTTACTAGAAGTACAGACTGTAGTGTATACTTACTACTGTTACTAGAAGTTACAGACAGTAGTGTATACTTACTACTGTTACTAGAAGTACAGACTGCAGTGTATACTTACTACTGTTACTAGAAGTACAGACTGTAGTGTATACTTACTACTGTTACTAGAAGTACAGACTGTAGTGTATACTTACTACTGTTACTAGAAGTACAGACTGTAGTGTATGCTTACTACTGTTACTAGAGGTACAGACTGTGGTGTATTACTTACTACTGTTACTAGAGGTACAGACTGTAGTGTATACTTACTACTGTTACTAGAAGTACAGACTGTAGTGTATACTTACTACTGTTACTAGAAGTACAGACTGTGGTGTATACTTACTACTGTTACTAGAGGTACAGACTGTGGTGTATACTTACTACTGTTACTAGAGTACGGACTGTAGTGTATACTTACTACTGTTACTAGAAATACAGACTGTAGTGTATACTTACTACTGTTACTAGAAATACAGACTGTAGTGTATACTTACTACTGTTACTAGAAATACAGACTGTAGTGTATACTTACTACTGTTACTAGAAATACAGACTGTAGTGTATACTTACTACTGTTACTAGAAATACAGACTGTAGTGTATACTTACTACTGTTACTAGAAATACAGACTGTAGTGTATACCTACTACTGTTGCTAGAAGTATAGACTGTAGTGTATACTTACTACTCTTACTAGAAGTACAGACTGTAATGCATACTTACTACTGTTACAAAAGTACAGACTGTGGTGTATACTTACTACTGTTACTAGAAGTACAGACTGTGGTGTATACTTACTACTGTCACTGGGAAATTACAGACTGTGGTGTATACTTACTACTGTTACTAGAAGTACAGACTGTAGTGTATACTTACTACTGTTACTAGAAATACAGACTATAGTGTATACTTACTACTGTTACTAGAATTACAGACTGTAGTGTATACTTACTACTGTCACTATAAGTACAGACTGTAGTGTATACTTACTACTGTTACTAGAAGTACAGACAGTAGTGTATACTTACTACTGTTACTAGAAGTACAGACTGCAGTGTATACTTACTACTGTTACTAGAAGTACAGACTGTAGTGTATACTTAATACAGTTACTATAAGTACAGACTGTAGTGTATACTTACTACTGTTACTAGAATTACAGACTGTAGTGTATACTTACTACTGTTACTAGAAGTACAGACTGTAGTGTATACTTACTACTGTTACTAGAAGTACAGACTGTAGTGTATACTTACTACTGTTACTAGAAGTACAGACTGTAGTGTATACTTACTACTGTTACTAGAAGTACAGACTGTAGTGTATACTTACTACTGTTACTAGAAATACAGACTGTAATGCATACTTACTATTGTTACTAAAAGTACAGACTGTAGTGTATACTTACCACTGTTACTAGAAGTACAGACTGTAGTGTATACTTACTACTGTTACTAGAAGTACAGACTGTGGTGTATACTTACCACTGTTACTAGAATTACAGACTGTGGTGTATGCTTACTACTGTTACTAGAAGTACAGACTGTAGTGCATACTTACTACTGTTACTAGAAGTACAGACTGTAGTGTATACTTACTACTGTTACTAGAAGTACAGACTGTAGTGTATACTTACTACTGTTACTAGAAATACAGACTGTAGTGCATACTTACTATTGTTACTAAAAGTACAGACTGTAGTGTATACTTACCACTGTTACTAGAAGTACAGACTGTAATGCATACTTACTATTGTTACTAAAAGTACAGACTGTAGTGTATACTTACCACTGTTACTAGAAGTACAGACTGTAATGCATACTTACTACTGTTACTAGAAGTACAGACTGTAGTGTATACTTACTACTGTTACTAGAAGTACAGACTGTAGTGTATACTTACTACTGTTACTAGAAGTACAGACTGTAGTGTATACTTACTACTGTTACTAGAAGTACAGACTGTAGTGTATACTTACTACTGTTACTAGAAGTACAGACTGTAGTGTATACTTACTACTGTTACTAGAGTACAGACTGTGGTGTATACTTACTACTGTTACTAGAGTACAGACTGTAGTGTATACTTACTACTGTTACTAGAAGTACAGACTGTAGTGTATACTTACTACTGTTACTAGAAATACAGACTGTAGTGTATACTTACCACTGTTACTAGAAGTACAGACTGTAATGCATACTTACTATTGTTACTAAAAGTACAGACTGTAGTGTATACTTACCACTGTTACTAGAAGTACAGACTGTAATGCATACTTACTACTGTTACTAGGAAGTACAGACTGTGGTGTATACTTACTACTGTTACTAGAGGTACAGACTGTGGTGTATACTTACTACTGTTACTAGGAAGTACAGACTGTAGTGTATACTTACTACTGTTACTAGAAGAATTACAGACTGTAGTGTATACTTACTACTGTTACTAGAAATACAGACTGTGGTGTATACTTACTACTGTTACTAGAAGTACAGACTGTGGTGTATGCTTACTACTGTTACTAGAAGTACAGACTGTAGTGTATACTTACTACTGTTACTAGAAGTACAGACTGTGGTGTATACTTACTACTGTTACTAGAAATACAGACTGTGGTGCATACTTACTATTGTTACTAAAGAAAGTACAGACTGTGGTGTATACTTACCACTGTTACTAGAAGTACAGACTGTAATGCATACTTACTACTGTTACTAGAAGTACAGACTGTAGTGTATACGTACTACTGTTACTAGAAGTACAGACTGTAGTGTATACTTAATACAGTTACTATAAGTACAGACTGTAGTGTATACTTACTACTGTTACTAGAAGTACAGACTGTAGTGTATACTTACTACTGTTACTATAAATACAGACTGTAGTGCATACTTACTATTGTTACTAAAAGTACAGACTGTAGTGTATACTTACCACTGTTACTAGAAGTACAGACTGTAATGCATACTTACTACTGTTACTAGAAGTACAGACTGTAGTGTATACTTACCACTGTTACTAGAAGTACAGACTGTAGTGTATACTTACTACTGTTACTAGAAGTACAGACTGTAGTGTATACGTACTACTGTTACTAGAAGTACAGACTGTAGGTATACGTACTACTGTTACTAGAAGTACAGACTGTAATGCATACTTACTATTGTTACTAAAAGTACAGACTGTAGTGTATACTTACCACTGTTACTAGAAGTACAGACTGTAGTGTATACTTACTACTGTTACTAGAAGTACAGACTGTAGTGTATACGTACTACTGTTACTAGAAGTACAGACTGTAGGTATACGTACTACTGTTACTAGAAGTACAGACTGTAATGTATACTTACTACTGTTACTAGAAGTACAAACTGTAGTGTATACTTACTACTGTTACTAGAAGTACAAAATGTAGTGTATACTTACTACTGTTACTAGAAGTACAAAATGTAGTGTATACTTACTACTGTTACTAGAAGTACAGACTGTAGTGTATACTTACTACTGTTACTAGAAGTACAGACTGTACTGTATACTTACTACTGTTACTAGAAGTACAGACTGTAATGTATACTTACAACTGTTATTAGAAGTACAGACTGTAGTGTATACTTAATACAGTTACTATAAGTACAGACTGTAGTGTATACTTACTACTGTTACTAGAAGTACAGACTGTAGTGTATACTTACTGCTGTTACTAGAAGTACAGACTGTAATGTATACTTACCACTGTTACTAGAAGTACAGACTGTAGTGTATACTTACTACTGTTACTAGAAGTACAGACTGTAGTGTATACTTACTACTGTTACTAGAATTACAGACTGTAGTGTATACTTACTACTGTTACTAGAAGTACAGACTGTAGTGTATACTTACTACTGTTACTAGAATTACAGACTGTAGTGTATACTTACCACTGTTACTAGACAACTTTCCCATTCTTTTGCATATTGTCTTTCAAGGACAATAAAACGTAGAAAACATTAACATATTAAAAAACGAAAGTAAACACACAAAGTTTAAACACATGATCTTAGACCCACATCGAACCAACGCCAGGGAACACTTTTATACTCTACGTACTATTTATTAATGTTAGATATTAGACATATATATATATATATATATCACCCCTTATATTCTTCGATCTATCATTAATATCGGAACTTGATCAGTAACTATTACGTTTTTCTGAATTTCACTCTTATGGTGGTGTAGAACAAAGGAATTTCATACGTTGCTTTGTGTTTCAAATAAAAGTTTTAATACCAATATCAGCCGTCTTTACTATATGTCTCTTTACTTCTAGTGGATTCCTCGTCGTCATGAATACTGGCTGATATCACCAATATTAGGTCGAAACGAGTAACACTCGGACTCCTAATATGGAAGTGATAACCATGTGACTACACTCGGCTGTTCCAAAGTTGTAAATACAAGTAGAGAGATAACAACCATTGCGTTATTAGTCAATACTCGATGTTAGAAGTGCATCTATATTGTTAGAAATCATTAAACTTACTCAGAAGTACAACTGTATTGTTGCTAGTCCCTACACGTAGTCAGAAGTACAACTGTGTTGTTGGTAGTCCCTACACGTAGTCAGACGTACAATTGTATTGTTAGTAGTCCCTACACGTAGTCAGACGTACAACTGTGTTGTTGGTAGTCCCTACACGTAGTCAGAAGTACAACTGTATTGTTGGTTGTCCCTACACGTAGTCAGACGTACAATTGTATTGTTAGTAGTCCCTACACGTAGTCAGACGTACAACTGTGTTGTTGGTAGTCCCTACACGTAGTCAGACGTACAACTGTGTTGTTGGTAGTCCCTACACACAGTAAGATATATAACTGTATTGGTTGTGACCCCACGGATACCCACACTTACACTGTAAGCAGCAGAACTGTATTGTTAGTAGTCCCTACACACAGTCAGATATATAATTGTATTGGTTGTGTCCCCACGGATACCCACACTTACACTGTAAGCAGCAGAACTGTATTGTTAGTAGTCCCTACACACAGTCCGATATATAATTGTATTGGTTGTGTCCCCACGGATACCCACACTTACACTGTAAACAGTACAACTGTATTGTTAGTAGTCCCTACACACAGTCAGATATATAATTGTATTGGTTGTGTCCCCACGGATACCCACACTTACACTTTAAGCAGCAGAACTGTATGGTTAGTAGTCCCTACACACAGTCAGATATATAATTGTATTGGTTGTGTCCCCACGGATACCTACACTTACACTGTAAACAGTAGAATTGTATTGTTAGTAGTCCCTACACACAGTCAGATATATAATTGTATTGGTTGTGTCCCCACGGATACCCACACTTACACTGTAAACAGTACAACTGTATTGTTAGTAGTCCCTACACACAGTCAGATATATAATTGTATTGGTTGTGTCCCCACGGATACCCACACTTACACTGTAAGCAGCAGAACTGTATTGTTAGTAGTCCCTACACACAGTCAGATATATAATTGTATTGGTTGTGTCCCCACGGATACCCACACTTACACTGTAAACAGTACAACTGTATTGTTAGTAGTCCCTACACAGTCAGATATATAAATGTATTGGTTGTGTCCCCACGGATACCCACACTTACACTGTAAACAGTACAACTGTATTGTTAGTAGTCCCTACACACAGTCAGATATATAAATGTATTGGTTGTGTCCCCACGGATACCCACACTTACACTGTAAACAGTACAACTGTATTGTTAGTAGTCCCTACACACAGTCAGATATATAATTGTATTGGTTGTGTCCCCACGGATACCCACACTTACACTGTAAACAGTAGAACTGTATTGTTAGTAGTCCCTACACACAGTCAGATATATAATTGTATTGGTTGTGTCCCCACGGATACCCACACTTACACTGTAAACAGTAGAACTGTATTGTTAGTAGTCCCTACACACAGTCAGATATATAATTGTATTGGTTGTGTCCCCACGGATACCCACACTTACACTGTAAGCAGCAGAACTGTATGGTTAGTAGTCCTACACACAGTCAGATATATAATTGTATTGGTTGTGTCCCCACGGATACCCACACTTACACTGTAAACAGTAGAACTGTATTGTTAGTAGTCCCTACACACAGTCAGATATATAATTGTATTGGTTGTGTCCCCACGGATACCCACACTTACACTGTAAACAGTACAACTGTATTGTTAGTAGTCCCTACACACAGTCAGATATATAATTGTATTGGTTGTGTCCCCACGGATACCCACACTTACACTGTAAACAGTACAACTGTATTGTTAGTAGTCCCTACACACAGTCAGATATATAATTGTATTGGTTGTGTCCCCACGGATACCCACACTTACACTGTAAGCAGCAGAACTGTATGGTTAGTAGTCCCTACACACAGTCAGATATATAATTGTATTGGTTGTGTCCCCACGGATACCCACACTTACACTGTAAGCAGCAGAACTGTATTGTTAGTAGTCCCTACACACAGTCAGATATATAAATGTATTGGTTGTGTCCCCACGGATACCCACACTTACACTGTAAACAGTACAACTGTATTGTTAGTAGTCCCTACACACAGTCAGATATATAATTGTATTGGTTGTGTCCCCACGGATACCCACACTTACACAGTAAGCAGTAGAACTGTATGGTTAAAAAGTGTAATGTTGTGCCTTTTCAATGTAAATTACTTTCCTGTCAGTAAAACAAATGCAACTGAAGAACAGATTTGGCGTTTTCTTAAAAAGAGATGTAACTATGGTTGAAAAACATCGTTTGCTATTTAGGAATCAGTTAATTAAAAGCTGAAAATGATTCCAACAAGTCGTCGTCTTAATAATGAGAGTTTCAAGTGATGTACCATCTTGTTTAGTTAGTGTGGAACGAAACGAAATTTTATCTTGATACAAGTTCCACCTTTTACACTAAGAAATAATATTTTTTAAACAGGCACGACGTTTCACTCACTAATAAAGAAGTTTTTAGACTTCATATTTATCAGTATTTATATTTTAATTTATTGTTAAATATTGTTTTAAATATTAAAACATTCTTTATTGCTATAACTTGTATACTTGGAAATGATCATACCAATGATCCAAAAGTCTTATCGGTTCTGAAAATAACCTTCGTGACTGTAAGATGCTAACTTATAATAAAATACTTCTAATCGTTAAATAAACTCAAAATGAAATGAAATTCATATGCTACTTATTATGTAATTATAAATTATTTATATTATAACTGAATAGGACTTTTCAAAGAAGTGAGTTGAATATTTTTTACCCGGGTTTTTCCAGTTCATTTGATCTTAGTACAGCCAGAGGGCGTAACATCAATAGCAATAATGTAAATACTTGTAATGACAGTAAATATTTTGCTTTCGTAATTTTGTGTTTTGGGGTCAAATCGTCTTACATAAAGAATAAAACCATTACTCATCGAAACTGTTTTTGTTTTTTTTTCTCTTACAAACGTACTAGTTTCGAGAACGAAATAGGCTTAGAGAATTTAAGTGTAAAAACGTGAGACCATAAATACGTTGTTGTTGAATCGGTGGCGCAACTACAGACGATAGACCCCTACATTTATTTCCCTATAATTGGATATCTCGATAGGAACATTTAAATATACACTCTAGCATATCTAGATAGGAGCATTTAAATATACACTCTAGCATATCTAGATAGGAGCATTCAAATATACACTATAGCATATTTCGATAGGAACATTTAAATATACACTGTAGCATATCTAGATAGGAACATTTAAATATACACTGTAGCATATCTAGATAGGAGCATTTAAATATACACTGTAGCATATCTAGATAGGAGCAGTTAAATATACACTCTAGCATATCTCGATATGAACATTTAAATATACACTCTAACATATCTAGATAGGGGCATTTAAATATACACTCTAGCATATCTAGATAGAAGCATTTAAATATACACTCTAGCATATCTCGATATGAACATTTAAATATACACTCTAACATATCTAGATAGGAGCATTTAAATATACACTCTAACATATCTAGATAGGAGCATTTAAATATACACTCTAGCATATCTAGACAAGAACATTTAAATATACACTCTAGCATATCTAGACAGGAACATTTAAATATACACTCTAGCATATCTGGATAGGAAAATTTAAATATACACTCTAGCATATCTGGATAGGAACATTTAAATATACATTCGAGCATATCTGGATAGGAACATTTAAATATACACTCTATCATATCTGGATAGGAACATTTAAATATACACTCAAGCATATCTAGATAGGAATATTTAAATACACACTCTAGCATATCTAGATTGGAACATTTATATATACACACTAGCATATCCAGATAGGAACATTTAAATGTACACTCTAGCATATCCAGATAGGAACATTTAAATATACACTATAGCTTATCTGAATAGGAATATTTAAATATACATTCTAGCACATCTGGATAGGAACATTTAAATATACACTCTAGCATATCTGGATAGGAACATTTAAATACACATTCTAGCATATTTGGATAGGAACATTTTAATATACACTCTAGCATATTTGCATAAGAACATTGAAATATACACTCTGGCATGCCTAGATAGGAACATTTAAATATACACTCTAGTATACCGAGATAGGAACTTTTAAATATCTGGTAACTCTAACATATCTCGATAGGAACATTTAAACATACACCATCGCATATCTGGATAGCAACATTTAAATATTCACTCTAGCATATCTAGATAGGAACATTTAAATATACACTCTAGCATATCTGGATAGGAACATTTAAATATACGCTCTAGCATATCTAGATAGGAACATTTAAATATACACTCTAGCATATCTAGATAAGAACATTCAAATATACACTCTAGCTTATCTAGATAGGAACATTTAAATATACACTCTAGCATATCTAAATAGAAGCATTTAAATAAACACTAACATATCTACACAAGAGCATTTAAATATAAAATATAGCATATCTAGAGAGGAACATTTAAATATACACTATAGCATATCTAGATAGGAGCATTTAAATATACACTCTAGCATATCTAGATAAAAAACTTTAAATATACACTCTAGCATATATCGATAGTAAAATTTAAATATACACTCTAGCATATATGCATAGGAACATTTATATACACGCCTTAGCATATCTGGATAGGAACATTTAAATATATATACACTATAGCATTTCTAGATAGGAACATTTAAATATACACTATAGGATATCTGGATAAAAACATTTAAATATACACTCTAGCATATCCGGATAGGAACATTTAAATATACACTCTAGCATATATCGATAGTAAAATTTAAATATACACTCTAGCATATATGCATAGGAACATTTATATACACACCTTAGCATATCTGGATAGGAACATTTAAATATATATACACTATAGCATTTCTAGATAGGAACATTTAAATATACACTCTAGCATATCTGGATAGGAACATTTAAATATACACTCAAGCATATCTAGATAGGAATATTTAAATACACACTGTAGCATATCTTGATTGGAACATTTATATATACACACTAGCATATCCAGATAGGAACATTTAAATGTACACTCTAGCATATCCAGATAGGAACATTTAAATATACACTATAGCTTATCTGAATAGGAACATTTAAATATACACTCTAGCATATCTGAATAGGAACATTTAAATATACACTATAGCTTATCTGAATAGGAACATTTAAATATACACTCTAGCATATCCAGATAGGAACATTTAAATATACACTATAGCTTATCTGAATAGGAACATTTAAATACACACTCTAGTATACCGAGATAGGAACTTTTAAATATCTGGTAACTCTAACATATCTCGATAGGAACATTTAAATAAACATTATAGCATATCTAGATAGGAACATTTAAATATACACTCTAGCATGTCTGGATAGGAATATTTAAATATACACTCCAGCATATCTGGATAGAAACATTTAAGTATACACTTTGGCATATCTAGATAGGAGCATTTAAATAAACACTAACATATCTACATTGAAGCATTTAAATATACAATCTAGCATATCTAGATAGGAACATTTAAATATACACTCTAGCATATCTAGATAAAAAAAATTAAATATACACTCTAGCATATATCGATAGCAACATTTAAATATACACTCTAGCATATCTAGATAGCAAAATATAAATATACACTCTAGCATATATGCATAGGAACATTTATATACACACTCTAGCATATCTGGATAGGAACATTTAAATATATATACACTATAGCATATCTAGATAGGAACATTTAAATATACACTCTAGCATGTCTAGATAGGAACATTTAAATATACACTCTAGCATGTCTGGATAGGAACATTTAAATATACTCTATAGGATATCCAGATAGGAACATTTAAATATACACTCTAGCATATCCAGATAGGAACATTTAAATATACACTCTAGCATATCTGGATAGGAACATTTAAATATACACTCTAGCATATCTGGATAGGAACATTTAAATATACATTCTAGCATATCTCGATAGGAACAGTTAAATATACACTCTAGCATATCTGGATAGGAACATTTAAATATACACTCTAGCATATCTGGATTGGAACATTTAAATATACACTCTGGCATATTTGGATAGAAACATTTAAATATACACTCTAGCATATCTAGATAGGAACACTTAAATATACACTCTAGCATATCTGGATAGGAACATTTAAATATACATTCTAGCATATCTCGATAGGAACAGTTAAATATACACTCTAGCATATCTGGATAGGAACATTTAAATATACACTCTAGCATATCTGGATTGGAACATTTAAATATACACTCTGGCATATTTGGATAGGAACATTTAAATATACACTCTAGCATATCTAGATAGGAACACTTAAATATACACTCTAGCATATCTGGATAGGAACATTTAAATATACACTAGCATATCTGGATAGGAACATTTAAATATGCACTAGCATATCTGGATAGGAACATTTAAATATACTCTCTAGCATTTTTGTAATGGAATGAATTGATAACACACGTTAATATTAATTTCTGTAATGGAATGAAATGATAACACACGTTAATATGAATTTCGGTAATGGAATGAAATGATAACACACGTTAATATGAATTTCGGTAATGGAATGAATTGATAACACACGTTAATATTAATTTCAGTAATGGAATGAAATGATAACACACGTTAATATTAATTTTTGTAATGGAATGAATTGATAACACACGTTAATATGAATTTCTGTAATGGTATGAATTGATAACACACGTTAATATTAATTTAATATTCTTCGCGAATGAATTCAATTTAAATAATAAGAAATTAGGTTTAAGTTTGTCAGAATAAGGTAGACTAGAGTTAAGTTTGTCAGAATGGATAATATTTAGTTGAAAAAGATTGACCGTACTATACTCGAGGTAAGAGGCAGCGTAGACAAGAGTGAAATTGAGAAGAACAGAACAGGCTAGAATATTAAGTTGACCAACGCAAGCGAGTCGATAGTTGATTGAACCAAGATAATAGAGAAGTGCACAATATTTACAATAATCGTCGTCTTTGGCTACAAAGATTCAAATTCCTATATAAAGCGCATTCTAGAATAGTTTTAAGCAACACTGAGACGAGATTATATCTTGTAAAAGAAATCAGCTGGTTGAGAAACGAGTGACCTAACCTGTTTTTGCTAATAATATAAAATGTTGCTTGTCTAAAATATATGATTCAACAGTATCGAATTTTGTTGACCAGGGATTGCTCTCTCTCATTTGGAAAGGCCCGGCATGGCCAAGCGTGTTAAGGCGTGCGACTCGTAATCTGAGGGTCGCGGGTTCGCATCCCCATCGCGCCAAACATGCTCGCCCTTTCAGCCGTGGGGGCGTTATAACGTTACGGTCAATCCCACTATTCGTTGGTAAAAGAGTAGTCCAAGAGTTTGCGGTGGGTGGTGATGACTAGCTGCCTTCCCTCTAGTCTTACACTGTTAAATTAGGGACGGCTAGCACAGATAGCCCACGAGTAGCTTTGTGCGAAATTCAAAAACAAACAAAGCATTTGGAATTTTTGTCCATATTGTAACACCAAAACAAAGTTGTTGTGACATCTTAACACAGAAAGTTTAACAATATGATTTGTAGTTTTCATCGTAAACAAAATAATTTTTAGTCATAAAGCTGAAACAAAAGTAACGTCTACAATGTTCTCAATCAATATCTGAAACTCAAACACTGACTCGTATGACGTCATTTTCTAATAAGTGGACCCTACGTGTTTCGACTTTTACCAAGTTAAAAGACGATAATGTTTAACATCGTCATGAAATAGCAAATAGAGACGACGTTCCGACGAATATCTGTGTAAGAATGAGGCGAGACTTTCCCCGAGAATTATGCAGAAATGTGTACCTCCACACAGGTCATACGACCAAGCCGAGGACAAATGAATACGACACTTTTGTCTTGCAAGTTCACTCCTATTATCACGTAGTAACGGTCGCAACATGCATGGTCCATATTTAATACATGTTTCGCTTCAGTCGGTTTCCACTTCAATTTAGAAAACACCAGAAACTCAATTCGTTTAAATCTTTATTTCTTAATATTTGCTTCTCTTCAGCCCACCGTTAGTACAGCGGTATTTCTCCGGATTTACAACGCTAAAATCAGGGGTTCGATTCCCCTCGGTGGGCTGAGCAGATAGCCTTTGTGGCTTTGCTAAAAGAAAAACACACACACAAACACTTCTCTTCAGACAACACCAGAAACTTAAGGTTCTTTAAATATTATATGTTAATGTCCGCTTCTAAAAGACGAAGTTATCTTAAACTATTGTTTAACACTAAACGTTGTTAACAAGTGAGTGAAATATGAAAATTTTAATTTTTGAGAGGTCATACTTAATTCATACTAAAATTTTTTGAAATAGATTTTCTTGTTCAATGGGAATTTCATTTATTGTTTAAACAGACTTCAAGACGTCTTTATAATTTTGTATATTCAAATACCTTCTTTATTTCTAAGAAAACAATGTCCATGTCTGGGGACTTACAACGCAGAAAACCGGGGTACGATACCCGTGGTGGGCAGAGCACAGACAGCCAACTGTGCATCGTACTTAATTATAAACAAACTATAAATATTTAAAAGTCATCGGCGTAAATCAGGTCAAGTAATGTGTCTTAATAGTTCACGAACGTATCTATTAAGCACAATGTCACTCAATTATTCAGCACATGAACATACGTATATCACACGCCTCGTTCTGAGTTATTTTGATGCATTGCTAATCACTGTGATTCACCCTGGTGAGAACATTACTATCCCTTTAAATGTTTCACTGATCCAGTATCACTCTCACATTTTTCTTCCGTATTGCTTTATTAAGAGTTTCACAACTATTGTCGTCACGGAATATCCCTAACGCAGGCACGAATAAACTTACCTGATCTTTTCACATATCACAACTAATCAGTTGAAATGATTTGGGTTGAGATAAACCTTTATGTACCATACTTGGTTAATCCATTAAGCCTGCAACCTAAGTGGATTAGAAAATAATAGAACTAATCCACTAAACTTAACTACTTAATTGGATTAACCAAGGATAACATTAACACAGTTAACTTCGCCACTTAATGGGATTAACCAAGGATAGCAATGATTCAGTTAACTCTGCTTAATTCGATTAATCAAGAATAATATTAATAGAGTTATCATTTAATGGGATTAACCAAGGATAGTATTAATTCAGTTAACTTCTCCACTTAATTCGATTAACCAAGGATAACATTAACACAACTAACTTCTCCACTTAATTCGATTAACCAAGAATAGCATTAACACAGTTAACTTCTCCACTTAATTCGATTATCCGAGGATAACATTAACACAACTAACTTCTCCACTTAATTTGATTAACCAAGGATAGCAGTAATTCAGTTAACTTCTCCACTTAATTCGATTATTCGGGAACTGATGTCGTGAAAGCGTTCTATATAATTTCTAGAAAGTATTTATTTTAACTAGCTTCCATTTCTTCGTTACTGTCATATACTACTGTTCCCAATGCTCTTGGAAGACAACGATTGGAAACTTACTGACGAGTACCTTTCCAAGGATCGTACACGAGGTATATCTAGATACTTGTATTTTGATATTGAAAAAAGTGAGTTTTAAACTTTCAGGTATTCTAGTTCAGATTTTGTTATGGTCCTCTTACAGTGAGGCAACGGTAAGTTTACGAACTTACAAGATTAAACTCAGGGGTTCGATTCCCCAGACGGCGATTTTCTTTTTATGTAGGACTTTGTAGACTTTAGCACCTATACCTGTTCATAGTATGCCCCCACTAGTACAGCGGTAAGACTAGGGATTTACAACGCTAAAATCAGGGGTTCGATTTCCATCGGTGGACTCAGCAGATAGCCCGATGTGGCTTTGCTATAAGTAAACACATACACTGTTCCTAGTGTTTGCTTTCTCTTTTAAGCACATGAAGTTCGAATAAATGTTAAATTTTATAAACGTTGTATCCTTACTGCTCACGGCCTGGCATGGCCAAGCGCGTAAGGCGTGCAACTAGTAATCCGAAAGTCGCGAGTTCGCGCCCGCGTCGCGCTAAACATGCTCGCCCTCCCAGCCGTGGGGGCGTATAATGTGACGGTCAATCCCACTATTCGTTGGTAAAAGAGTAGCCCAAGAGTTGGCGGTGGGTGGTGATGACTAGCTGCCTTCCCTCTAGTCTTACACTGCTAAATTAGGGACAGCTAGCGCAGACAGCTCTCGTGTAGCTTTGTGCGAAATTCCAAAACAAACAAACAAACCTCACTGCTCTATGAGTCCTACTTTTTTCAGTAGGAGTATATTTTATCATCCCTGCACTGATGCTTGTTTTATAATTTTATTTCCAAGTGATCTGTTGAGACGTTTTTTTGTTTGCGGCTTATATGGCTCAATACAGTTCCTTAACGTAAAAAAAAGTATATATACATATATTACTGTTTATTGAGGACAATGTCAGTACAGACACATGTATTTTTAATCATGTGACTATTTGTACAAATACTTGAAAGTACGCTTCAGAATGTTTTCCATATGACTCGCATTACGGACAGTTTGATTTTGCTTGTTCTTTTACCGTTAAACACAAAGCAACAAAATGAGCAAAATGTTCTCTACCCAACGGGTTATAAGCCACAGTAATTACTTTTTAGCCACTAGATGGCGACATTTTAACTCGACATAATAGCCGTATTACATATATTTCTTTTCGAATAAACTGGGTAAGTTGCGATGCACCCTTGCTTCTTTGGCCGGGTTTCCTGATGGATAACCACCTACAGTTTATTTATCAACTAACAATGCGTTACTGTTGAGAATTTAGGTTTCTCATTGCAGATAGTAAAAGATAGAAAAGTCAAACAGAAGTCGTGAAAAGAAGAACAATCCACGCACCCTTAACTGATCAACATAACTAGTTAAATAACCAGGACTGAGCCTAACAACATTTTTTATTAATTAGAGAACAAGTAACGAACCAACAGAATAAAATATATATACAACCGGCAAGAAGCAAAGACGTAATATAAGAGGCTGAAACATCCACTTTCTGTTATTACCACTCAAACTGTCATGCAGGTGGTAACGTGTCTTCCATATTGAACTTTCTTTTCCACCTCAGAATCCTGTGATGCTTTCCTTTTGAAAGTTAAAACAGAAAGAATATGAAATCAAAGCTTTTTTAAAAAAATTCTAGCACCTTGGTGTTGAAAAAGTAATTATACTTTCATTGTCATAACAATTATATTAACACTCACATAGGGACACATCCAGGTTAACAATGTCATAACAATTATATTAATACTCACATAGGGACACATTCACGTTAACAATGTCATAACAATTATATTAATACTCACATAGGGACACATTCACGTTAACAATGTCATTACAATTATATTAACACTCACATAGGGACACATTCACGTTAACAATGTCATAACAATTATATTAATACTCACATAGGGACACATTCACGTTAACAATGTCATTACAATTATATTAACACTCACATAGGGACACATTCACGTTAACAATGTCATAACAATTATATTAATACTCACATAGGGACACATTCACGTTAACAATGTCATTACAATTATATTAACACTCACATAGGGACACATTCACGTTAACAATGTCATAACAATTATATTAATACTCACATAGGGACACATTCACGTTAACAATGTCATTACAATTATATTAACACTCACATAGTGACACATTCACGTTAACAATGTCATTACAATTATATTAATACTCACATAGGGACACATTCACGTTAACAATGTCATTACAATTATATTAACACTCACATAGGGACACATTCACGTTAACAATGTCATAACAATTATATTAATACTCACATAGGGACACATTCACGTTAACAATGTCATAACAATTATATTAACACTCACATAGGGACACATTCACGTTAACAATGTCATAACAATTATATTAATCCTCACATAGGGACACATTCACGTTAACAATGTCATTACAATTATATTAACACTCACATAGGGACACATTCACGTTAACAATGTCATAACAATTATATTAATACTCACATAGGGACACATTCACGTTAACAATGTCATTACAATTATATTAACACTCACATAGTGACACATTCACGTTAACAATGTCATTACAATTATATTAATACTCACATAGGGACACATTCACGTTAACAATGTCATAACAATTATATTAATACTCACATAGGGACACATTCACGTTAACAATGTCATAGCAATTATATTAATACTCACATAGGGACACATTCACGTTAACAATGTCATTACAATTATATTAACACACACATAGGGACACATTCACGTTAACAATGTCATTACAATTATATTAACACTCACATAGGGACACATTCACGTTAACAATGTCATTACAATTATATTAACACTCACAGAGGGACACATTCACGTTAACAATTATATTAACACTCACATAGGGACACATTCACGTTAACAATGTCATAACAATTATATTAATACTCACATAGGGACACATTCACGTTAACAATGTCATTACAATTATATTAACACTCACATAGGGACACATTCACGTTAACAATGTCATAACAATTATATTAATACTCACATAGGGACACATTCACGTTAACAATGTCATTACAATTATATTAACACTCACATAGGGACACATTCACGTTAACAATGTCATAACAATTATATTAATACTCACATAGGGACACATTCACGTTAACAATGTCATTACAATTATATTAACACTCACATAGGGACACATTCACGTTAACAATGTCATAACAATTATATTAATACTCACATAGGGACACATTCACGTTAACAATGTCATTACAATTATATTAACACTCACATAGTGACACATTCACGTTAACAATGTCATTACAATTATATTAATACTCACATAGGGACACATTCACGTTAACAATGTCATTACAATTATATTAACACTCACATAGGGACACATTCACGTTAACAATGTCATAACAATTATATTAATACTCACATAGGGACACATTCACGTTAACAATGTCATAACAATTATATTAACACTCACATAGGGACACATTCACGTTAACAATGTCATAACAATTATATTAATCCTCACATAGGGACACATTCACGTTAACAATGTCATTACAATTATATTAACACTCACATAGGGACACATTCACGTTAACAATGTCATAACAATTATATTAATACTCACATAGGGACACATTCACGTTAACAATGTCATTACAATTATATTAACACTCACATAGTGACACATTCACGTTAACAATGTCATTACAATTATATTAATACTCACATAGGGACACATTCACGTTAACAATGTCATAACAATTATATTAATACTCACATAGGGACACATTCACGTTAACAATGTCATAGCAATTATATTAATACTCACATAGGGACACATTCACGTTAACAATGTCATTACAATTATATTAACACACACATAGGGACACATTCACGTTAACAATGTCATTACAATTATATTAACACTCACATAGGGACACATTCACGTTAACAATGTCATTACAATTATATTAACACTCACAGAGGGACACATTCACGTTAACAATGTCATAACAATTATATTAATACTCACATAAGGACACATTCACGTTAACAATGTCATTACAATTATATTAACACTCACATAGGGACACATTCACGTTAACAATGTCATTACAATTATATTAACACTCACATAGGGACACATTCACGTTAACAATGTCATTACAATTATATTAACACTCACAGAGGGACACATTCACGTTAACAATGTCATTACAATTATACTAATACTCACAGAGGGACACATTCACGTTAACAATGTCATTACAATTATATTAAAACTCACGTTAAGTTAATATCCACATCATCAACAAGGGTATTTTCTACAACTATCCTGCTGTTATAAAGCACGTACCCACAAGTTCTGCGTGTTGTTTAATTATTTTATTAAGCATAATGCTGTTCATACCCATAGTTTGATAAAATAAATGTTCAAACGGGCCACGTAAGTTTCTGACCTTATGTATGTCTGAATCAAAGTGAAAACGTTGCTAGTGCAAACATACCTAATACCGTTTATATATTTGTTTTCCCACAAAGGTGCATGAGAAATATCTGTTTTGAACATGAAAGACTCACGAGCGTGCCTTTTGCACTAGAATCGACGCTGCGGGACTATTGTCAGGATGCATGGTTGTCAGATACAGCAGGATCGGATGTAGTGACATGGATAGAACGACGTGGTTAACGTCCAAAAGTGTTTTAGTACAACGTACCCAACCCACTGTATTTGTTTTGTTGGTGAAACACTTTGCACTCAATCAAAAAGTTAGAAATAAAAAACACGATATTCAACGTTTACATTTTGACACGATCGATTTGTTGTTTTTTGAATCCCGCGCAAAGCTACACGAGTGTTATCTGCGATAGATGTCCCTAATTTAGCAAGGTATAACTAGAGAGAATGCAGCTACTTAGTCATCATCACCCACCGCCAACTCTTGAGCTACTCTTTTACCAACGAACAGTGGGATTGATCGTGACATTATACCGTCCCCCAGGCTGAAAGGGCGAGCATGTTTGGTGCGACGGAGATTCGAACCCGCGATCCTCAGATTAAGTGCCTTATCCACCTAGCCATGCCAGACCTTTTTTTAATTTTTTTCAGGATAACGAGAAATGTAACAAACGGAACAGTTCAAAACTTAAACTGTATATTTTTCCTTCGTCACCGTGGTCATGTAATTTTGAAAGCTCCCAAAAGTGGGACGTGAGGTACAGGTAGGTTGGGACAAGAGGACTATATATTATACGTGACATGGTATATAAGACAAGACCGCCCTAGGTCCACTAGTATTTACTTTCTCTTTAATTTTTCATACGGACGCGATTCCCCCACGCATCTATCCAACAAAAGAATTGTACAGTAACGATTAGATTGTTCTGCAACTTTGTGTAACGTCGATTTCCTTCACAGCCAGAGTCCGATTGACGAGACTTTAAACGACAGTATGTTCAGGTGAGTTGGGAAATCGTGGTAAGATTAAGTCGAAGCAATGGAGTTTCTGATCAAGTAGTGATACAAGACACAAAATAGGTTGTACGTAATTAAACGTTATTAATGAAAACCATTGGTGAAGCTCGAATTAACAAATAAATATGTTTAATAACAAGAAAAAAATATATTTAATGTTTAGATCTAACATCTTAAGTTACAAGCCAGATGCCTACTTTTAAGTCTCACATTTTAAGTTACAAGCCAGAAGCTGTCTTTTAGATCTAACATTTTAAGTTACAAGCCAGACGCTGACTTTTAGATTAACGTTTTAAGTTACAAGCCAAAAGGTGTCTTTTAGATTTAATATTTTTAGTTACAAGCCAGAAAGAAGCTGTCTTTTAGATCTAACATTTTAACTTACGAGCTAGATGCTGACTTTTAAGTCTCAAATTTTAGGTTACAAGCCAGAAGCTGTCTTTTAGATCTAACATTTTAAGTTACGAGCCAGAAGTCGTTTTTTAGATCTAACATTTTAAGTTACAAACCAGACGCTGACTTTTAGATCTAACATTTTAAATTACAAACCAGAAGCTGTTTTTTTAGATATATCTTAACGTGTCTTTATGCATTTTTAAACAATCTACATCAATGTACAAATTTAACAACTGTTTATCACACACAGCGTTATTTATATTATAAAATAACGAGTTTCTGAAACTTGGTTTTGTATGGTACAAGTAACGACTTAACTACATTGTTCTTATTTGTTTGTCACAGCTAGCGGTTTTATAGGAAACATCTACATCCAATTGAATTATATATTTTAATGTCAGCATCGAAATAATAAAACCTACAAGTCTATTCACCAGTTGTTTTACGGTTGTTCGTTTCTTGTTAAACAGTAATAGAAATTTCAAATTAAGATCTTATATTTTAAAACAAATAACTATTATTTCAGAAGAAAATCACTCTCAAGTGTAACTAGCCACGTTTCTGCGTATTGACTTATCAAGGTTTTAACAAAGGGTGACCCAGATAAAACATAGTAGTGGCCCCTAAAAAGCAACCTCAAGTGTAACTAGCCACGTTTCTGCGTATTAACTTATCAAGTTCTTAACAAAGGGTGACTCAGATAAAACATAGTAGTGGCTCCTAAAAAGCAACCTCAAGTGTAACTAGCCACGTTTCTGCGTATTAACTTATCAAGTTCTTAACAAAGGGTGACACAGATAAAACATAGTAGTGGCCCCTAAAAAGCAACCTCAAGTGTAACTAGCCACGTTTCTGCGTATTAACTTATCAAGGTTTTAACAAAGGGTGACACAGATAAAACATAGTAGTGGCCCCTTAAAAGAAATCTCAAGTGTAACTAGTCACGTTTCTGCGTATTAACTTATCAAGGTTTTAACAAAGGGTGACACAGATAAAACATAGTAGTGGCCCCTAAAAAGCAACCTCAAGTGTAACTAGCCACGTTTCTGCGTATTAACTTATCAAGGTTTTAACAAAGGGTGACCCAGATAAAACATAGTAGTGGCCCCTAAAAGCAACCTCAAGTGTAACTAGCCACGTTTCTGCGTATTAACTTATCAAGGTTTTAACAAAGGGTGACCCAGATAAAACATAGTAGTGGCCCCTAAAAAGCAACCTCAAGTGTAACTAGCCACGTTTCTGCGTATTAACTTATCAAGTTCTTAACAAAGGGTGACCCAGATAAAACATAGTAGTGGCTCCTAAAAAGCAACCTCAAGTGTAACTAGCCACGTTTCTGCGTATTAACTTATCAAGTTCTTAACAAAGGGTGACCCAGATAAAACATTGTAGTGGCTCCTAAAAAGCAACCTCAAGTGTAACTAGCCACGTTTCTGCGTATTAACTTATCAAGTTCTTAACAAAGGGTGACACAGATAAAACATAGTAGTGGCCCCTAAAAAGCAACCTCAAGTGTAACTAGCCACGTTTCTGCGTATTAACTTATCAAGGTTTTAACAAAGGGTGACCCAGATAAAACATAGTAGTGGCTCCTTAAAAGCAATCTCAAGTGTAACTAACCAGTCACATTTCTGCTTATTAAATGATCTAAATCTTCACAAATGTTGACCCATATAAAACATAGCAGTGGTTCATACACGTGAGCGTGGCGTCTATATCTATTAAAGCGTATAATGGACTTATTCTCATTAATATGTGATGTTGTTTTATAATTCAGCCACCATGTGACGATATGCTTTAAATGAAAAGAAAAGCGGGTAAAAATACGAATAGATCTAACTCGGATATTAAACTCGTTATAACTGTTCAAAACGATTCAAGACAAGAATTAACTGACAAGTTAACATCTCCGTACAAGATGTGCAGAAATAGACATTGTCACAAACCCAGTTACGACACTAATCACGAACCAAGTACAGAGACTAAGGTTTAAACGTACAGAAATAAGGTATTAACGTACGGACAGTAAGGTATTAACGTACAGATAGTAAGTTATCAACGTACAGATAGTAAGTTATCAACGTACAGATAGTAAGTTATCAACGTACAGATAGTAAGTTATCAACGTACAGATAGTAAGTTATCAACGTACAGATAGTAAGTTATCAACGTACAGATAGTAAGTTATCAACGTACAGGAAGTTCTTTACTTGAAGAATGTCAGAATGCAAACAATATCTGACAGAAAGAAACGTGTTTACCACGTGCATGAGGCCTGCCTGTGTTTTCGGTTTTCATCACCCTATTATCATAAATGTATTTTGTCTTGTGATTTTCTGAAACGAAGTTTTAAAACAGGTCTTCAGTCTATAAGACCCACTCTATATAAATCGTTGCTGACAAGTTACTTAACTTAGCATATGCTTGTGGAACAATGTTCCAATTTCATAAAGGAAATAAACACCTACTTTACACTTAACAACAGCATTATTATAGAGGGCGTGCTTGAAGAAATACTGTGCTCTAATTTCTTGAGAAATATTAGCCTATTGGCACTCACCTATTGACATTGTGACCGTAACCCCACATGGTTAAATGTAAAACGGAAACTTTCGTAAAATGTGAGATATAAATCTTAACACAGTTTATCTTGATTATTGTTAAGTGTATCTTCTCTTGATAATTGTTGAATTTATTTCTTCTTGATTATTGTTAAGTGCAACTTTTGTTGTCAATTGTTGAATTTATTTGTCTTGATTATTGTCAAGTGCAACTTTTGTTGTCAATTGTTGAATTTGTCTTGATTATTGTTAAGTGCAACTTTTGTTGTCAATTGTTGAATTTGTCTTGATTATTGTCAAGTGCAACTTTTGTTGTCAATTGTTGAATTTGTCTTGATTATTGTCAAGTGCAACTTTTGTTGTCAATTGTTGAATTTGTCTTGATTATTGTTAAGTGCAACTTTTGTTGTCAATTGTTGAATTTATTTATCTTGATTATTGTCAAGTGCAACTTTTGTTGTCAATTGTTGAATTTGTCTTGATTATTGTCAAGTGCAACTTTTGTTGTCAATTGTTGAATTTGTCTTGATTATTGTCAAGTGCAACTTTTGTTGTCAATTGTTGAATTTGTCTTGATTATTGTTAAGTGCAACTTTTGTTGTCAATTGTTGAATTTATTTATCTTGATTATTGTCAAGTGCAACTTTTGTTGTCAATTGTTGAATTTATTTCTCTTGATTATTGTTAAGTGCAACTTTTGTTGTCAATTGTTGAATTTATTTGTCTTGATTATTGTTAAGTGCAACTTTTGTTGTCAATTGTTGAATTTATTTGTCTTGATTATTGTTAAGTGCAACTTTTGTTGTCAATTGTTGAATTTATTTGTCTTGATTATTGTTAAGTGCAACTTTTGTTGTCAATTGTTGAATTTGTCTTGATTATTGTCAAGTGCAACTTTTGTTGTCAATTGTTGAATTTATTTGTCTTGATTATTGTTAAGTGCAACTTTTGTTGTCAATTGTTGAATTTATTTGTCTTGATTATTGTTAAGTGCAACTTTTGTTGTCAATTGTTGAATTTGTCTTGATTATTGTCAAGTGCAACTTTTGTTGTCAATTGTTGAATTTATTTGTCTTGATTATTGTTAAGTGCAACTTTTGTTGTCAATTGTTGAATTTATTTGTCTTGATTATTGTTAAGTGCAACTTTTGTTGTCAATTGTTGAATTTATTTGTCTTGATTATTGTTAAGTGCAACTTTTGTTGTCAATTGTTGAATTTATTTGTCTTGATTATTGTTAAGTGTAACTTTTGTTGTCAATTGTTGAATTTATTTGTCTTGATTATTGTTAAGTGTAACTTTTGTTGTCAATTGTTGAATTTATTTTTTTTTTTAGCCACATTGACCATTAATTTCGTTTAATCAATGTGTTGAAAGTTCTTAATGACAATGCATGTGTTAATAACTATATTATATTCGTTATATAGACTGTTACAAGGGACGAGAAACTTGCTATATTGTTCTTTTATAATGATCAATAACATGTTGCTATTAAGACAAATGGCATTTATATGGTGGTACAAGAGAAAAATATCTATCATGGTAACTGTAGAAATCTTTGAAACAATATATATAGAGAGAAAAACTTGACAGTTTCACGTGCAGTTTTTGTTCATTTACAATTTATAATATATTATCTTCAACTTTTTGAAGAACCATGACAGCTTATATAACTTGTAATCAACTTATAAAACATGTTCAGTTTCTTACTCTTGAACATTCTGCTTTATTTGTATCCATGAAACACTTAACTATATTCGATTTTTTTTTAAATACTCACCTTTCATTTTACTTCACTGACCTTTCTTCCTCCTGGTCAAGATATGATTTCTTCAGCCCCTCACCCTCCACGTTACGTCCCTAGTATTTCCTCTTCTTGGTCTAGATATTATTTCTTCAGCTCCTCACCCTCCGTGTTACGTCCCTAATCTTTCCTCTTCCTGGTTTAGATATTATTTCTTCAACTCCTCACCCTCCGTGTTACGTCCCCAGTCTTTCCTTTTCCTTCTTTAGATATTGTTTCTTCTGCCCCTTACCCTCCGTGTTACGTCCTCAGTCTTTCCTCTACCTGGTTTAGATATTATTTCTTCAGCCCCTCACTCTCCGTGTTACGTCCTCAGTCTTTCGTCCTCCTGGTCTAGATATTGTTTCTTCAGCCCCTCACCCTCCAAGTTACGTCCCTAGTATTTCCTCTTCTTGGTCTAGATATTATTTCTTCATCCCCTCACCCTCCAAGTTACGTCCCTAGTATTTCCTCTTCCTGGTTTAGATATTATTTCTTCATCCCCTCACCCTCCGTGTTACGTCCCTAATCTTTCCTCTTCCTGGTTTAGATATTATTTCTTCAGCCCCACTCTTTCCTCTTCCTGGTTTAGGTATTATTTCTTCAGCCCCTCACCCTCCGTGTTACGTCCCTAATCTTTCCTCTTCCTGGTTTAGATATTATTTCTTCAACTCCTCACCCTCCGTGTTACGTCCCCAGTCTTTCCTCTTCCTGGTTTAGATATTGTTTCTTCAGCCCCTCACCCTCCGTGTTACGTCCCCAGTCTTTCCTCTTCCTGATCTAAATATTGTTTCTTCAGCCCCTCACCCTCTGGGTTACATCTACTTAGTTAGACATTTCTGTGCATTACGAAAAGCACGAACTAAGATTCTTTAAGTGAGAGGTAATACAGAGAGCTCGTGTTATAACCAGATTATATTTTTTTCTATCTAAATGGACTCCCCAAATTCTCTGATGAATTAGATTTGTTCTGAGAGATATTACTTTATACGTCGGTATATGGTACAAATTGGCAGAGGTTAACTGACACAGAAACGTAGCAAGTGTTTTTGTAGTAAAGAATGTATGTAATTGTGCATTTAAAATTCTCGATTGATGCGAAATCAGACATGTTTCTTCATTAAACTCAACATAAATACTTAAACCGGTTAACAAATGTACCGGTTGATTCAACAGCTCTGCCAGTTGGTTCAACAAATACTGTTATAGAGATCAACAGACCTACTTGTTGGGTTAAATTAATATTATTGAAAAGGTCAGCAGACCCAACTGTTGGTTTAATTCATGTTTTTGTAAAGGACAACATATCTACCTGTTCGGTTTATTTCTTTTTTTTAATTTTGCGCAAAGCTACTCGAGGGTTATCTGCGTTAGCTGTCCCTAACTCAGTAGTGTAAGAAGTCAGCTAATCATCACGACCCACCACCAACTATTGGGCTAGTCCTTTACCAACGAATAGTGGGATTGATCGTCACATTATAATACCCTCACGACTGAAAGAGCAGTCATGTTTAGCGTAATGGGGATTCGAACTCGCGACCCTCAGATTAGGAGTCAACCTCTCTAACCACCAGGCCATGCCAAGCCACCTGCTGGATTAATTTATGTTCATGTTAAGTGCTAACATATTGTTGTTCTTGTGTTAAGACTCGGTTTCATTATATTTTTTATCTGTTTATTTTTGTTATAAGTGCCCACTACAGGGATTAAGCCCGAATTTAGCGTTATAGACCCTTAATTATATTTCAAACAGAAAACGTTTGTTTGTTTCTTTGTTGTTGTTGTATCTCGTCTATTTTCTATCTTACCTAAGTTATGTAGCTATTTTTCAATTTTACTGGTATGCTTATTACACTGGCATTCTTTGTTTAATTGTTATTTTTGTATTCCATTATCAATAGTTATGTTTTTATTGTTGGTGTTTGATCACTAAACTATTACACTATGTGCTGTGTTGTGTCCACTAACATAGAGAGAGAACACCTTGAAAGAGGATCGCATTTTGAACTACCATACATACTCTTAACTCCACACCGATCTTTAAGTCCATCTCCAATATTTCACTTTATTTTTAAATAAAATATAAACACCGAGATCTACCTACAGGCTTGCAAACAAGTTACCTATTTACTTATATCTGGCAGGCCTAAGAAATGTATTAACTAGCACCTTTTAGCTAGGATGTGTGGAAAGACTCTTTTGATTTAATTTGTTTGTTTTGAGTTTCGCGCAAAGCTACACTAGATGGAAAGCAGTTACTCACTGCTACCATCCCCAACTCTTAAGCTACTCTTTTAATAACGAATAGTGGTATTGGTCGTCACATAATGACCTCCTTCGGCTGAAAGGGCAAGCATGTTTGGTGTGATGGGGATTCGAGTTCGTTATCTCAGATTATGAGTCGAGCGCCTAACTACCTGACCTCTTTTGATTTACCCCCACCTAGTACAGCGGTATATGTTCGGATTAACAACGCTAAAATCAGGGATTCGATTCCCCTCGGTGAGCTCAGCAGATAGCCCAATGTGGGTTTGCTATAAGAAAACATACACACATACACTCTTTTGGTTTAAATATATTTTAATAATATGATTTATAACACCTATTAAAAAGAAATTTTTAATACATTTGTTAAAAATATTTTCTTTTTTTTTTGTGAAAACATTTCGCACGTAAATTATATTCTCGATAAACCAATATATGGTAAGTACATTTTTCAAAAAATTCACTAGAATTTAAGTTTTGTTTTCGAATAACTCCGGACAAGATTTAACTTTAGATATCATTGACTGGATGCTTTCCCTCCACTTTTTTGTTATTTTGTACGGCATCATTGTGTAGTTTGTGTAAAAAATCTAAACAAACAAACAAGTTATCTAACGAGCCATAACCAAGATTTTCTCAATTTAAATTCAAGGTAGGTTACCGACTTTATTTTTCTACTCGTCTTTCCTCATGTAACAAAATATGAACGACTTTCTTCTTACGTACCCTTGGCTTCGGCATGGCCAGGTGGTTAAGGCACTCGACTCGTAATCTGAGGGCCGTGGGTTCGAATCCCCATAACTCCAAACATGCTCGTCCTTTCAGCCGTGGGGGCGTTATAACGTGACGGTGAGTCCCACTATTCGTTGGTAAAAGAGTAACCCAAGAGTCGGTGGTGGGTGGTGATGACTAGCTGCCTTCCCTCTAGTCTTACACTGCAAAATTAGGGACGGCTAGCGCAGATAGCCCTCGTGTAGCTTTGCGCGAAATTCAAACCAAACCAAACAATCTTACGTACTCCGAAAGACCCTCATTCATAGCCACCTTTGAAGCTTACTGAATTCCTCGTGTTTTATGAAGACGTCTTGCTACAAAATCAAGATAGCGTTAAAGATATTGATGATGGTCAGTATGTCCACTGCTAGCCGTGAGAGGTCGCTCAGCAAGTCAAAGCTCATTTTAACTTACGTGAGGACCTCTATATCTCAAGATCGTCTTTCTGACCTGCCAGTATTTAGCGTGGCAAGGAAAATTCTAGAAAGTACTGACTTAGACGTCATCACAGATGAGTTTGCGATAGAAAAAAAGGCAGGAGAAAATGAATAGTGTCAGTTATATAATAGTGTTCTTCTTTGTTTGTAAGATTTATCATGGAAGAGGGTGCATCATCAAACTCTGTTACGCTACTAGTTATGCCCACAACGAGTATTGAACCAAGAATTTTATCATTATTAAACCCGTTAATCTGATCTATCGTGGAGCAATGCTGTAACCTAACACTGATTTCTTTTTCTAGCAATATTTTGTTTCTGTATGTCACAATAAACACTTCTACACACATTTGTTATAAATACAGCCACAATAATAACGTATGGTGATTGTTCTTTTGTAATTTTATTACTATGAATTTTTAATAATTTTCAATAATACTGTTTTTACGTAAGATCCAAAAAACATTTACAATGATTTAGAACGAGTAATAACTAATAAAACAACACTTCCTTCCCATTGTGCTTACATTACTCTAATGATTTAAAACAAGTAAAAATAATGTAACATTTAAGACTAAACAGAGCAAAAAATAGTGAATTGGGTCAAGATCTCCTGATCAAGATACATCAAACGTAGAGGTCCTTCTAATCTACATTGTGGAAAGTTACTACCAGATCAAAAGAGCGACAAACACTATATCCGATACATGACAATGAACTCAGAATGTGGAAATCTATTGTTCTAAATAGGTGGATTTTAGAACCCAGTGAGATGAGACATTAAACGGTATGTTATTCTAGGTGATCACTTCACAAACGTGCATATTAATCCCGGAACCTGTATATATATATATATATAACTTAACAAATAAAACTGTTGAAACCGGCATACGAGAAAAATACTTTTTTTTTTTTTTTACAGTGACAAATAGGTCGATCAATACACTCATTGAGTAATCAATATTTACACATGTTCATGAGACCTAGCATCACAAAGCGATATAATTACAAAATATTCCAAAACAGCATTACGAAGAATTTTTATTATCAAGCACAATGAATAGCAAAACTCGATTTTTTTGTCGTTTTGCGGCCTCAGATTACCACTCAGTCCCAAATACAAAATAATTTTAACATATTTACCTAGCAATACAAAACAACATAAAACGAAATATTTCGAACCTAAATTAACATGACCTAGCGCTACAAAACTGCTTACCAACAAAATAATCTAAACATAAATTAATGTGCCTTAGCATTACGAAACAGCATACATACAGAATAGGCTTAATTTAAGTTTACGTAACTTGGCGCTACAAAACATGAATGCAAAATAAGCCTAGCATAGTTAACATGATCTAGGACTACAAAACAATATACGTACAAAATAGGCCTAAAGTAAGTTAACGTAACTGAGCAAAATAGCCATAACATACGTTAGTGTGTTAAATCTAAATTATGTTTTAAACTTTTGTCAGTAAATCTAAAGTACACGAGAATACATACATTAAACACTCACCTGATGTTACAACAAAAACTTGTTGTCGGTTGACATTTTAAGCAAATAGTAATTGCATTAGACGATAAAGTAAAACTAGAGACTGTTATCCCGAAAATTGAACGTGAAACCATTACACATTTAGGCCTAATGTTTATTTAGGTTGTTATACTACATACTCAATAGTATGTGTATAATACTATACTAGGGAAATAAACAGATAGCATTTTGAGGTATATTTGTAACCATTCCAAGGACCTATGTTGTTGTTACAAATATACCTCAAAATGCTATCTGTTTATTTCCTAGTATATATTATACTATTTTGAAAAATTGTGTCAAAATTATTATAATAATATTTTATAATAACGATTTTATTTTTATACGGACTGGATTAAAAATTGAATTATAATAAAAATGATAAGGTAAACTCCAGTATTAGTGGCGGGATATCGATTTGTACCCAAAACGAAAATTTTTTAAACAAGAACTTGTTAGAAACATCAAGCTCCACATACTAAAAAGAGTGATTGTTTATTTCTGACGTTGTGATATAAATATAATTACATCGTCATAACGTTATTATACGTACTTATGTTTGTTTGTGCTCTCCAGTGGCACAACAATATATCTGCAGACTAGCACCGCTAGAAATCGGATTTCAATAGCCGTGGTGGGCAGAACGCAGATATCCCATTGCGTAGTTTTGTGCTTAATTTAAATCAATCAATCGTTTGTATAAAGTTAAGCACAAAGTATACAGTGGTCTCACCACGAGTATCGAAACCCAATTTCTAGCGTTTTAAGTCCACAGACATTCTGCTGTACCACTGGAGAGGCAAAAGTGTGCTGTAGAAATAAACACATTTCGTTAAATTAAATTCTCGTTAACTTTATAAAGTCAAATGAAAGCCACATTGGAAGACAATCTCTTACCTTAATTTTGTTATAAATATAATATGTCCCCTGCTAGTACAGCGGTAAGTCTCCGAATTTATAATATTAAAATCAGGGGTTCGATACACACACACATATATATATATATATATACACACCTCTGATTATTTTCATACCTCAGTTGTTTATTTAACAAGTAAATCTTCCTATTTCCGGAGCTAAATATGGTTTAGCTAAATAACAAGCTACATTTCCTGTGTTACCAGAGGGCGATGCACTTATTTTATTTTCAGTTTATTTCAATGTGTTTGGTTTATCTCTGTTAGTGAAACCTGAGGTGTACAACCCATGACGATAGGTAAATTTCCCATTAAAATCAAATTATTTCTAATTCATATGTAGAAACTTAGTCTGTTTGAATAAAATACACCTCTCCTTAGTGCATGGTAATATTAGGTGTAACTTGACCGCCACCATCTAAAGGATCTTTCACGTGCTATTGTAATCCGGTATTGAGGTCACTGAGAAAACATAAAAAATAACAGCATACACAGACAAGTAGAACTAGTGAATTAGAACACTAGGACCATCTTTTCCCCCTGGCGTAAAATAAAAACAGCGTTTTATAACTACTGAGGTCGCAAGACACCGAAGTAAAGAGGCTTAGGTTTAGTGAACGCGCGGTTTTCCAATGAGTGCATAGTTGTGGAATCTGTGAATTGCCGAGACGAAACAGAATGCTGGTAGAGACAAGGATTTGTTTTGTCATGTAAGTGTTAAATGTATTATTAGTCCAATCGTTATTAAGATTATTTTGTTTATTGAAAGTTTGCATACTTAACCAGTTAAAACTTCGACGACTTCACTTACGATTTGTTAATAATTTATGGCGTATCTTCGCTTCCACTGTCTTTCCCCTTTTTTAATATCCTCATTTTCTCTTTTCCTTATTTGATCAAAAAACTTGGTACCGTTTATTGTTAGCGTCTCGAGCTATAAGTTTCTTATCTCCTGTTTGCAATTGAAGATTGAATCGTATTAAAATTTCCGTTTGTTTGTTGAATTTCCCACAATGTTATTCGAGGGCCTAATTTAAAAGCGATGGCTATTTTTGTACCAATCACCAAAATGACGAACATGTTCGGTGACAGAATGTGAATTCGCGAAGCCCACGTTGCGAGTCGAGTGCCCTAATCACGAAGCTCCGATAGAATTAAAGATGTCGACTGAACTGTTGGTTCGTACCAAAATATCTGAAGTCGCAGTAAAGTTTATAGCCTGAATAAGATATGGAGAAACATGTCCAGCTAAAGGTTATGATCTAGAGAAATTAAATTCATAAACAACACTGGTCTTAGTGAAGGGACTACTTTAAAAAAAATGAAGAAAATCAGGTCTATTAATAAGTGGCCCAGGTCTTAGCGAAGTTAGCAGGTTAAAACAGCTTTACTAAATACCCTAAGTAAGATAGGCCTTGCAGAAACTTTTTTTTTTATATATTACCATCTGCTGCACGAGCAAGCCCAAGCATATTTTGGTACTGAGCCTAGGATGGTCAACAAGGGAGAGGGGTAGATTCTGGAAACCAGGGATTCCATAGAACTTAATGAATAAAACGAAAAAAATTAATAAAAACATGACATGGCGAAGTCTATATGGATTATACTATGATGGTACAGTACTGGGCATTATATGATCCTTTTTTATATTTACTGTTCATTACAGAAATGACATTTTTAGTTTGAGAATCGCTACAGAAATAATATTGTAATGCATCTTGTATTTGTTTCAACTTCAACACTGTATATCTGACTTTACTGTGTCGTTAGTTTCACACAGTACTGAAACTAGTGGTTTCTCTTATATGAATCCAATCCCCCTATTTTGAAGATAACATGTTTCGCTCTCAATGCAGTAATCACTTGGCGAATTGCAGATCCAGCTGGTATGCCAAGTGGATTCGGATATCTTCGAATAAGTGATTTTGAAACCACGTTAAGATGCCGAGCTGGCTCAAGTGTAGAAGTAATTTCTAAAATAGGCCTGGCATGACCAGATGGTTAGGGTGCTTCACTCGTAGTCAGAGGGTCGCGGGTTCGAATCCCCGTCACATAAAACATGCTAGCCTTTTCAGCCTTAGAGGCATTATAAAGTTACGATCAATTCCAGTATTCTTTGGTAAAAGAGTAGTCTAAACGTTGGCGGTGGGTGGTGATCATTAGCTGCCTTCCCTCTAGGCTTGCAATACTAAATTAGGAACAGCTAGTGCAGATAGCCCTCGTGTAGCCTTGCACGAAATTTAAAAAAAATCGAAAACTCTGGTTTATTACTAAAAATGTTATCGTTTCATATTACTTGCATTCCCTACGTCCTAACTGTTTTTTGTTTCCGAATTTATAAAATCACTTTGAAGGTATTATGGAAAATATGCTTCGTTGGTTGTTTTCTTACGTTTTGATAGAGTCTTTCCAGTTAAAACATTATCTTGTAGTTTGTACAGATGTCCTGTTTATTGGTAAACGTATATAGTTTTCTTCACAACTTCCAATTCTTCTAATTGTAATATAGAACTGGTATTTGTCTTTAAATGGATATGTTGGAATAAGTTAAAATAACGGGCGTTCTGTCTCCATCTTAAATTTAAATTGAAAGATATTCTGTACTTTTCGCCCTTGTATTTTTATATAAGATTTGTAAGTGAAAATGTGTGTTTAAACTCAGTCCAGGTATATCATACGTTTGTGTGTATGTGTGTTAGTTTTCAAGGTCAACAACACAGTAAATAGGTAAGAAGGTCAGTATATAGAAAACCGTAGTGGTGTGGAAAGACGTAATGCTTCAGGATGTGTTTGAAATTCCGTTAGGCTTACGTGAAGTAACAATGTTGTAATGAATATTATCTCTGTCACCCTCACACTAAATCATCTGCTACTGCTGATTGGCTAAAGGCAAAGCTCGATTAGCGACACCTGCACGCAAAAAGATCCCCACGACCCACTTATTAATAATTTTTGGGACATGTAACACGTGAATGAAGTAATTTAGGTTTCACGAATTTACGAATACAGGGACAAATTCAGTCATTAAAGAAATAACAAAACGTTTTAAGGTGCTCCACAGTGGACACTGTCGTCACTGGGTAATGCTGTAGAAATAATTACAGGAAATACATACAGTCATACCAGCCGTAGACGGCGTGGCGCCACTGAACTGTTTGTTTGTTTTGAATTTCGCGCAAAGCTACTCGAGGGCTCTCTGCGCTAGCCGTCCCTAATTTAGCAGTGTAAGACTAAAGGGAAGGCAGGCTAGTCATCACCACCCACCGCCAACTCTTGGGCTACTCTTTTACCAACGAATAGTGGGATTGACCGTCACATTATAACGTCTCCACGGCTGAAAGGGCGAGCATGTTTGATGTGACGGGGATTCGAACCCGCAACCTTCGGATTACGAGTCGAGTGCCTTAACCACCTGGCCACGCCGGGGCTCATCCACTGAAATGGAATCTCTTAATTTCTTTTCTTTTTTTCATCGTGATGTTTAAAAGTAATTGACCGATTAGAAGTAAGGTTAACACCTTTGAAGCAGCTGAAAACATAGAACTAATTGAAACATAAACGAATAAAAACTAATATATTTAATCCAGCGGGATCCCTTGCTGCATAATTATTAGGTTGAGCGTTTTTAAATAATTTCATTCAAGCATTACATGCAAGACTATACAATACTTCAATGCATGAACACATTACACCCAAAACATTTATTTTGATACTTTATTTCATGTAATACCTAGGTATATAGTATGCATTGTTTTAAACGAAATTGCAAGAAATTAAATGCGAAAAGCAGATGGTGTCGAAAATGCTCGATTTTGTCCACTTGACAGTCCATTTAATGAGCTGAAAATGAAAGCAAAAACTAAAGACATATGAAAATCAAACACACCATCTATTAGAGCAAAAAATTATCTACCAAATGACATGAAATATTTTGCGAAAGCGTTTCATTTATGAATATATTTGTTTAACTTGAAAAAACGCTCACGAATTATTCCTCAACCCAATAGAAATAAAGTACATACCAAGACAGATCCAAAAATGGAATGATAACCTCAGGGGTCCTTAAAGTCTATGATGAGTTTATTTGTTTCTAAAATAAAGGTCAATGGTCCCTGGGGACACTTTACAGTAGCATTTGAAGTGGCCCATAAACTGCAAGACAATAACATGTAAGTTACGTATTATAACCTTGTTAAATTGAATATTGTTAGTTAATTAGTGTGCGCCTTAATAATAATGTAATTCTAAACGATATGAAGTTGATATACAGAAAGAGTCAAATAATTCTAAAGAATAAGATTCATTTTTAACACTGAACTGAATATCATTTAAAGTGACACTGAACGACTTATCTCCAGTGCTGTCATTTAGTGCTGACACTGACAATGACACTGAACGACTTATCTCCAGTGGTGTCATTTAGTTCTGACACTGACAATGACACTGAACGACTTATCTCCAGTGGTGTCATTTAGTTCTGACACTGAACGACTTATCTCCAGTGCTGTCATTTAGTGCTGACACTGACAATGACACTGAACGACTTACTTTCAGTCTTATCATTTAGTGCTGACACTAGGAGAAGTCATATAGATGTATACCGCTCGGGTCATATGATTTATTTGTTGTCTTTTGGGATCGCTTCTAATTTCCCTCTAGTTTAAATCCTACACTGCTCAAGTCGACTGTGGTTTAACTCCTACACTGCTCAAGTCGACTGTGGTTTAAATCCTACACTGCTCAAGCCGACTGTGGTTTAAATCCTACACTGCTCAAGTCGACTGTGGGTTAACTCCTACACTGCTCAAGTCGACTGTGGTTTAAATCCTACACTGCTCAAGCCGACTGTGGTTTAAATCCTACACTGCTCAAGCCGACTGTGGTTTAAATCCTACACTGCTCAAGTCGACTGTGGTGTAAATCCTACACTGCTCAAGTCGACTGTGGTTTAAATCCTACACTGCTCAAGTCGACTGTGGTTTAACTCCTACACTGCTCAAGTCGACTGTGGTTTAAATCCTACACTGCTCAAGTCGACTGTGGTTTAAATCCTACACTGCTCAAGTCAACTGTGGTTGCAGCTTCACTCTTTAGTTAAAGGTCGAGTTTAAACATGAATATAAGAACAAACAAAAAATGATTCTTCTCTTGTAAAAGATAAACTGAAACACCATACACAACAAATAAAACTTTATATCTTTGTTTCTTGTGCACAACTGCCTCAGATAACACATCGATCTTCTTTGTTTTAACAACAAACAAACGTATTTCCCACTTTCGTATTTCGCGGAAAACAAAATAATTTTAGAAAATAGAAGCTAGTGTTTCATAAAACGACATATAAATGGAACTTTTGCAATGATCCCCCTTAATGTAATAATTTCCACAGAGGGGGTCATCTTCTTAAAATTAATTTCTATAAACTATTATAGTGATGTTTATCTGCAATTACAAGCTTTGGTGGAACTCGTGTTTAGCACCGTACATTTATGTTTATTTCAGGGCACTCCCCGGCCATTTGTGTTTTTTTCTCTTATAGCAAAGCCACATTGGGCTACCTGCTGAGTTCACCGAAGGGAATCGAACCCCTGATTTTAGCGTAATAAATCCTTAGGGTTACCGCTGTACCAGTGGGGAATCCGGCCGGTTGAGTAACAGTGTAATGTTACCATGGGTAGAATACGGTTGGATAATTTTGTCACAGTTTCCCTAATAAAGTATATCCGTATAATGAAACTTCCGATAAATATAAGGTTTCTGTTTACGTTATTACTAAATTCTTAACTTTCTGCTACTGATGGTTCACAAATAAACGGTTTCTGTTTACATAATTACTAAATTCTTAGCTTTCTGCTACTGATGGTTCACAGATAAACGGTTTCTGTTTACGTTATTACTAAATTCTTAACTTTCTACTACTGATGGTTCACAGATAAACGGTTTCTGTTTACGTTATTACTAAATTCTTAACTTTCTGCTACTGATTGCTCACAAATAAACGGTTTCTGTTTACATAATTACTAAATTCTTAGCTTTCTGCTACTGATGGTTCACAGATAAACGGTTTCTGTTGACGTTATTACTAAATTCTTAGCTTTGTGCTACTGATGGCTCACAAATAAACGGTTTGTGTTGACGTTATTACTAAATTCTTAGCTTTCTGCTACTGATGGCTCACAAATAAACGGTTTCTGTTGACGTTATTACTAAATTCTTAGCTTTCCACTACTGATGGCTCACAAATAAACGGTTTCTGTTGACGTTATTACTAAATTCTTAGCTTTCTGCTACTGATGGCTCACAAATAAACGGTTTGTGTTGACGTTATTACTAAATTCTTAGCTTTCTGCTACTGATGGCTCACAAATAAACGGTTTCTGTTGACGTTATTACTAAATTCTTAGCTTTCTGCTACTGATGGCTCACAAATAAACGGTTTGTGTTTACGTTATTACTAAATTCTTAGCTTTCTGCTACTGATGGCTCACAAATAAACGGTTTCTGTTGACGTTATTACTAAATTCTTAGCTTTCTGCTGCTGATGGCTCACAAATAAACGGTTTGTGTTTACGTTATTACTAAATTCTTAGCTTTCTGCTACTGATGGCTCACAGATAAACGGTTTCTCTTTACGTTATTACTAAATTCTTAGCTTTCTACCACTGATGACTCGCAGATAAACGGTTTCAGTTGACGTTATTACTAAATTCTTAGCTTTCTGCTACTGATGGCTCACAGATAAACGGTTTCTGTTTACATAATTACTAAATTCTTAGCTTTCTGCTACTGATGGTTCACAGATAAACGGTTTCTGTTGACGTTATTACTAAATTCTTAGCTTTCTACTACTGATGGCTCACAGATAAACAGTTTCAGTTGACGATATTACTAAATTCTTAGCTTTCTGCTACTGATGGTTCACAGATAAACGGTTTCTGTTGACGTTATTACTAAATTCTTAGCTTTCTACTACTGATGACTCGCAGATAAACGGTTTCTGTTTACATAATTACTAAATTCTTAGCTTTCTGCTACTGATGGCTCACAAATAAACGGTTTCTGTTGACGTTATTACTAAATTCTTAGCTTTCTGCTACTGATGGCTCACAAATAAACGGTTTGTGTTGACGTTATTACTAAATTCTTAGCTTTCTGCTACTGATGGCTCACAGATAAACGGTTTCTGTTTACGTTATTACTAAATTCTTAGCTTTCTACTACTGATGACTCGCAGATAAACGGTTTCAGTTGACGTTATTACTAAATTCTTAGCTTTCTGCTACTGATGACTCACAGATAAACGGTTTCTGTTTACATAATTACTAAATTCTTAGCTTTCTGCTACTGATGGTTCACAGATAAACGGTTTCTGTTGACGTTATTACTAAATTCTTAGCTTTCTACTACTGATGGCTCACAGATAAACAGTTTCAGTTGACGATATTACTAAATTCTTAGCTTTCTGCTACTGATGGTTCACAGATAAACGGTTTCTGTTGACGTTATTACTAAATTCTTAGCTTTCTACTACTGATGACTCGCAGATAAACGGTTTCTGTTTACATAATTACTAAATTCTTAGCTTTCTGCTACTGATGGCTCACAGATAAACGGTTTCTGTTGACGTTATTACTAAATTCTTAGCTTTGTGCTACTGATGGCTCACAAATAAACGGTTTGTGTTGACGTTATTACTAAATTCTTAGCTTTCTGCTACTGATGGCTCACAAATAAACGGTTTCTGTTGACGTTATTACTAAATTCTTAGCTTTCTGCTACTGATGGCTCACAGATAAACGGTTTCTGTTTACGTTATTACTAAATTCTTATCTTTCTACTACTGATGACTCACAGATAAACGGTTTCAGTTGACGTTATTACTAAATTCTTAGCTTTCTGCTACTGATGGCTCACAGATAAACGGTTTCTGTTTACATAATTACTAAATTCTTAGCTTTCTGCTACTGATGTTTCACAGATAAACGGTTTCTGTTGACGTTATTACTAAATTCTTAGCTTTCTACTACTGATGGCTCACAGATAAACAGTTTCAGTTGACGATATTACTAAATTCTTAGCTTTCTGCTACTGATGGTTCACAGATAAACGGTTTCTGTTGACGTTATTACTAAATTCTTAGCTTTCTGCTACTGATGGCTCACAAATAAACGGTTTCTGTTGACGTTATTACTAAATTCTTAGCTTTCTGCTACTGATGGCTCACAAATAAACGGTTTGTGTTGACGTTATTACTAAATTCTTAGCTTTCTGCTACTGATGGTTCACAGATAAACGGTTTCTGTTGACGTTATTACTAAATTCTTAGCTTTCTACTACTGATGACTCGCAGATAAACGGTTTCTGTTTACATAATTACTAAATTCTTAGCTTTCTGCTACTGATGGCTCACAGATAAACGGTTTCTGTTGACGTTATTACTAAATTCTTAGCTTTGTGCTACTGATGGCTCACAAATAAACGGTTTGTGTTGACGTTATTACTAAATTCTTAGCTTTCTGCTACTGATGGCTCACAAATAAACGGTTTCTGTTGACGTTATTACTAAATTCTTAGCTTTCTGCTACTGATGGCTCACAGATAAACGGTTTCTGTTTACGTTATTACTAAATTCTTATCTTTCTACTACTGATGACTCGCAGATAAACGGTTTCAGTTGACGTTATTACTAAATTCTTAGCTTTCTGCTACTGATGGCTCACAGATAAACGGTTTCTGTTTACATAATTACTAAATTCTTAGCTTTCTGCTACTGATGGTTCACAGATAAACGGTTTCTGTTGACGTTATTACTAAATTCTTAGCTTTCTACTACTGATGGCTCACAGATAAACAGTTTCAGTTGACGATATTACTAAATTCTTAGCTTTCTGCTACTGATGGTTCACAGATAAACGGTTTCTGTTGACGTTATTACTAAATTCTTAGCTTTCTGCTACTGATGGCTCACAAATAAACGGTTTCTGTTGACGTTATTACTAAATTCTTAGCTTTCTGCTACTGATGGCTCACAAATAAACGGTTTGTGTTGACGTTATTACTAAATTCTTAGCTTTCTGCTACTGATGGCTCACAAATAAACGGTTTGTGTTTACGTTATTACTAAATTCTTAGCTTTCTGCTACTGATAGCTCACAGATAAACGGTTTCTGTTTACGTTATTACTAAATTCTTAGCTTTCTACTACTGATGACTCGCAGATAAACGGTATCAGTTGACGTTATTACTAAATTCTTAGCTTTCTGCTACTGATGGCTCACAGATAAACGGTTTCTGTTTACATAATTACTAAATTCTTAGCTTTCTGCTACAGATGGTTCACAGATAAACGGTTTCTGTTGACGTTATTACTAAATTCTTAGCTTTCTACTACTGATGGCTCACAGATAAACGGTTTCATTTGACGATATTACTAAATTCTTAGCTTTCTGCTACTGATGGTTCACAGATAAACGGTTTCTGTTGACGTTATTACTAAATTCTTAGCTTTCTACTACTGATGACTCGCAGATAAACGGTTTCTGTTTACATAATTACTAAATTCATAGCTTTCTGCTACTGATGGCTCACAGATAAACGGTTTCTGTTTACATAATTACTAAATTCCTAGCTTTCTGCTACTGATGGTTCACAGATAAACGGTTTCTGTTGACGTTATTACTAAATTCTTAGCTTTCTACTACTGATGACTCGCAGATAAACGGTTTCAGTTGACGTTATTACTAAATTCTTAGCTTTCTGCTACTGATGGTTCACAGATAAACGGTTTCTGTTGACGTTATTACTAAATTCTTAGCTTTCTACTACTGATGGGTCACAGATAAACGGTTTCAGTTGACGATATTACTAAATTCTTAGCTTTCTGCTACTGATGGTTCACAGATAAACGGTTTCTGTTGACGTTATTACTAAATTCTTAGCTTTCTACTACTGATGACTCGCAGATAAACGGTTTCTGTTTACATAGTTACTAAATTCTTAGCTTTCTGCTACTGATGGCTCACAGATAACCGGTTTCTGTTTACATAATTACTAAATTCTTAGCTTTCTGCTACTGATAGTTCACAGATAAACGGTTTCTGTTGACGTTATTACTAAATTCTTAGCTTTCTACTACTGATGGTTCACAGATAAACGGTTTCTGTTGACGTTATTACTAAATTCTTAGCTTTCTGCTACTGATGGCTCACAAATAAACGGTTTATGTTTACGTTATTACTAAATTCTTAGCTTTCTGCTACTGATGGCTCACAGATAAACGGTTTCTGTTTACGTTATTACTAAATTCTTAGCTTTCTACTACTGATGACTCGCAGATAAACGGTTTCAGTTGACGTTATTACTAAATTCTTAGCTTTCTGCTACTGATGGTTCACAGATAAACGGTTTTTGTTGACGTTATTACTAAATTCTTAGCTTTCTACTACTGATGACTCGCAGATAAACGGTGTCTGTTTACATAATTACTAAATTCTTAGCTTTCTGCTACTGATGGCTCACAGATAAACGGTTTCTGTTTACATAATTACTAAATTCTTAGCTTTCTGCTACTGATGGTTCACAGATAAACGGTTTCTGTTGACGTTATTACTAAATTCTTAGCTTTCTACTACTGATGGCTCACAGATAAACGGTTTCAGTTGACGTTATTACTAAATTCTTAGCTTTCTGCTACTGATGGTTCACAAATAAACGGTTTCTGTTGACGTTATTACTAAATTCTTAGCTTTCTGCTACTGATGGCTCACAGATAAACGGTTTCTGTTTACGTTATTACTAAATTCTTAGCTTTCTGCTACTGATGGCTCACAGTTAAACGGTTTCTGTTTACATAATTACTAAATTCTTAGCTTTCTGCTATTGATGGTTCACAGATAAACGGTTTCTGTTTACATAATTACTAAATTCTTAGCTTTCTGCTGCTGATGGCTCACAAATAAACGGTTTGTGTTTACGTTATTACTAAATTCTTAGCTTTCTGCTACTGATGTCTCACATATAAACGGTTTCTGTTTACGTTATTACTAAATTCTTAGCTTTCTACTACTGATGACTCGCAGATAAACGGTTTCAGTTGACGTTATTACTAAATTCTTAGCTTTCTGCTACTGATGGCTCACAGATAAACGGTTTCTGTTTACATAATTACTAAATTCTTAGCTTTCTGCTACTGATGGTTCACAGATAAACGGTTTCTGTTGACGTTATTACTAAATTCTTAGCTTTCTACTACTGATGTCTCGCAGATAAACGGTTTCAGTTGACGTTATTAGTAAATTCTTAGCTTTCTGCTACTGATGGCTCACAGATAAACGGTTTCTGTTTACATAATTACTAAATTCTTAGCTTTCTGCTATTGATAGTTCACAGATAAACGGTTTCTGTTGACGTTATTACTAAATTCTTAGCTTTCTACTACTGATGACTCGCAGATAAACGGTTTCTGTTTACATAATTACTAAATTCTTAGCTTTTTGCTACTGATGGCTCACAGATAAACGGTTTCTGTTTACATAATTACTAAATTCTTAGCTTTCTGCTACTGATGGTTCACAGATAAACGGTTTCTGTTGACGTTATTACTAAATTCTTAGCTTTCTGCTACTGATGGTTCACAGATAAACGGTTTCTGTTGACGTTATTACTAAATTCTTAGCTTTCTGCTACTGATGGCTCACAGATAAACGGTTTCTGTTTACGTTATTACTAAATTCTAAGCTTTCTGCTACTGATGGCTCACAGCTAAACGGTTTCTGTTTACGTTATTACTAAATTCTTAGCTTTCTGCTACTGATGGCTCACAGACAAACGGTTTCTGTTGACGTTATTATTGAATACAAATACAGAATTAATCCCATCAAAAACTTTTGTGTCCAAGAAAGTTAACTCAAAAACACAAAGGAATAGATATTAGAAGTGTTGAGTCGTGCACTTCCTTTCAGTTCCTAAACTCACGTACATAAGTTTGTAAGTCATGGGTGTACAAAAGCTGAGAAATAACAGAGAAATTATGCCCAGTTATGGGGAAACCACACTTGTGTTATAGTAACAGACTTCGTGCGAGTACAAAGTGTATTGTTCGTTTTTAGACGAGGAAAACTGGAGCACTAAACAACATGAATTATATCTAGTTATTATATATGTTACGTTGTACTACAATAAAGCTCATAATAACTTGAATTACATCCTGCTTTATTGACCCCAAATTATATCTGTTGTCTACGGCTCATTCATTGTTATCTGTGATTATTATTAGAAGGATCTATTATCCTGCAACAATAACTTCCAATACCCTATTATCTTAATATATCTTTTACTGTTATTTGAGGCATTTTAAAGTTCAGAAATTGCTTAAAAGGAAAAAAGTACTATTATTCATACAGAACAGACTGGGACGTGAAAGATAATTTTCGTGTGGAGTTCTCTGCACTTTGATATAAAAGTGGCGCTGTTGTAAACTACTGTAGTGCAAGTGTTAACCTGCCCTTCATTAAGGTTCGTTTGTAGTTAAGCACAAATCTACAAAAAAAGGCTATCTTTGCTCTGCCGACCAGGGGTATCGAAATTCGGTTCGTAGCGTCATAAATCCATAGATAAACCGCTGTGACAGTGGGAGGGGGAACTCGTTATAAACGTCTATAGAAATCTTTAAAGTCGCTTTGGTAGAACGTTAGTAAACAGCATATATGTTGAATGGTACTTAGTGTAGATTCACTAGGTAGTTAGGCAGTTAGGACTCGTTCAGTTTCATTGTTTTTTATTTATTATTTGTTTCACTTGGAGATTCCAGAGGAGTGCTTTTTTTCAGTTCCGAGATATTTTCGAGCTGCTTACTCTGATCTGATCCCCTCTATGAAGAGATACCAACTGTAAATGTTGATGCAGACCATATGAGGAAACTTCGTGTATGAAGTGAGATTAGTGTTTAATCTTGGGCTCCTTACCTTAGGAAAGACATTGAATTGTTGGAAACCGTTCAGAGAAGTTGTCATACAAGGAGAGGCTGAAACCTCTCAAGTTGTTTTCTCTTCAAAGAGAAACGTTTGGGGAATCTGATGGGGATGTTTAGGATTTTAAAGGGATTTCATAGTGTTGATGAATCATCTTTTCTTCACATTTAATATTGAGAATAGTAACACCAGGGGGACACAAATATAAATTTTGTCAGGGCATTAGCCATCTTCAATTAAGACAGTTTTATTTTTCTAACAGGGCAATTGACCTTTGGAATGGATTGCCTTCAGATCTTGTAGAGGCAGTAAGTGTAAGTTTAACAGAAAGCTTGATAAGTGTATGAATGACAAAGGCTGGCTTTCATTTTTTTTAAATTAATTTATTAATAGTTTCACCACCACCAGTGGCAAAGCACTATGTCTGTGAACTTACAATGCTAGAAACCAGGTTTCGATACCCGTGATGGGCAGAGCACAGATAACCCATCGTGTAACTTTATGCTTAACTTTAAATAACAACAGTTAATAGTTTTACTTTAGTTGAAAGGATAGAACTGGCGAGATGAACCAGTAGATCTCATGTTGTCTTGAAACATTATGTTCTGTTACAGCGTAAAAAATATTGTAAATATTTTTCTTGAAGAAGAGTTTATTTTCGAATACACAAAACTGTTCAGTTTAACATTTCTGTATAGCTTATTTAGTTTTCTTAATAATAGTGTTAAAAGTTAATTATTTTTAAAGTGATAGTCATAACAAGTTTCGTTATGTAACACTGTACCAGTCGTACGTCGTGTGTATAGTTTAATTGTTGCACCAGGCTTTCGTAATATTGTTGACGTAATTTTACTTAAAGCATCTAAATTTTCTCACTATGTTTAACATTACTGTTGCTAGAGAACTAGATAATTCTAGATTTTTCGGTTGCGTGTTTAAAATACGTGCAGATACATCGAGCAAAAGAATTTAAATGAGAATGGAATTAAGTTAGTATAGAAGAAAGTAATCGAAAATAAAGTTAGACTGCGTGATTGTCAGTTTAGTTGTAATGGACGATTTCTAAAACGAAAGTCTCACAGTTTGTATTGTAACAACAAAGATAGAGAAGAAGAATTCGTCTTGTGAATTGGGTTCTAAAGTAACTGAATCAGCCTAAATGAACTTTTGACGAAAAAGATAATTATCTAAAGCTCTAGCTACAACTATGGTAACCCATGGGGTAACTTAAGTTAATTTATCACTAACTGTATTGTGATAAAGAAATAACTCTTCTTGTCAATTTGTTTCTAAGATATATCAACCAACCCGTGTGAACTTTTAACGAAAACTTTAATTATTTAAAGCTCGAGATTTCATTATGAAAAACAATAGTGTAAAATTTGGTTAACATATTTTTGACTTGTTTCGAATATATATATTATTTTAAGACAAGTGGATTATGTGCTATCTGCTTATTGTTGAAATTTATCGCTATCAAATCACACTTATTGTAAAGAATCCGACACCATGTATACAAATCTACAAATCTCTATTTATATAACAAGTAGTATACTCTCTATGATAGGACCTGATGATGAGTGTGGATCATTTTCAAGTTACCAATTGATTGTAAGCTCTTCTGACGGTGATGACCTGATGGTGAGGGTGGGTCGGATCAGTTTGAGGTTATACATTGAATTGACTTTCTGCCACTATCAAAAGTGATGCCTGGATGATGAATGTAGGTCAAATCGGTTTAGGCTAACAGCTAATTGTTAGCAACATTTAAAGGAAGTGCCCAGGTGATGGGTGTAGAGCAGATCAGTTCTGGTTCACCGTTGACTATAAACACTATTAAAGGTCATAAGAAAATTGAGAATATGACTGGTTAAATGTCAACCACTTCTAAAATTGGTGGCCTGATGGTGAGTATGGGTCAGATCAGTTTGAAGTTACCGATTCATTACCTTTAGATATGGCTGGTAATTAATCTGTAGCTTCATTATCAAAACAATTTAGCAGAGTCTGACTAGTTCGAATTATTACCTAAAAAAGTTAAGTAATAATTATTTGATAATGTACTATACAATCATCGATATGGTATGGGTTCATGTCCTAAAGAGAATATTTTAAATAGTAAAGGATATGAGAAACTCTGATTTTATTATATTTTTGGAGCATTATTTGCAATGTTGTAAAAAAATAACATTTTATCATTTTGCTGTAAAAGAGCAATCTCGTGTAGGGGTTGAAAAGACGTGTGATTCCACAAAGTTGTTATATTTTTATTAGAAAATTATGAAAAAATAAAATAAAAACGCTAATAGACCATATGTTTCCTGTCAGAAATATATGACCCCAACTTTTGTTATATACAAATAACCATTTTTTTAGTAACATTAATAATATCTTATAACCAGTAACTGAATTGTGTTTGTGGGGAGGAGGAGTTTCAAAACTGGGTATATTATTTTTTCGTTTTTCTTGTGCTTTCTTTCTTCATTATCATGAAAGATAAGGCAATGAAAAATAACAATACAAATTCCTCACTAAACATATTTATGAACATCTAGTACACTTTATCTGAGTGATTTACAACTTGTGTGGCTGGATTGTTAGATAGACACGGTTCAAAGGCATTAAAGCATATAATTAAATATAAAACGAAATGTAGTGAGGAAACTTTGATGGGTACTTTGTGGTTACGAACTCGGTCATACCAACCGAGCTCATAGCGAAAGGGTTTATTTGTTCCATGGACGGAACACCTTATATCGTTTATGCCTCGCTCTTATACGATATTTCAAGAAAAACAATATATAGTTTATCTACCCATTCACTAGCATGATCTGTGGAGGGTATTGTGTATGTTTTTGTGGTGTTAGAATGCTTGTTTTGACAAATTTTGCGCAAAGCTCTTCAAGAGCTATCTTCACTAATTTTGAAGTGTTACACTAGAGATAAGGCTGCTGGTCAGTACCACCTAATGTTTATCTCTTCGACAATTTTTTATCAAATATAGTGAGATTTACCGTGACATAACATACCCATGGTTGGAAGGTGATAGGATTCGAACCTGCGACCTCAGGTTGCGAATTGAGAATAAGATGAGTTTAAATGCTCTCTACTCATTCATATTTTCTCGTTTGAAATATAAGTAAGGAAATCTCACATCATATCAATGGCATGTAATACTTCAGGGCATTGTTAATCTACCACTTTCTATGACAAATTTAAAAATTACAGTGTTTAAAAGATTTGAATATACACTATATACACATTGATAATTCATTTGAAACTTATGTGATTAACCTCAGTAAAAAGGGGAATGATTTCAATTTCACTTTTTATTAACTTAACTTTTCAAAAATAAGAAGTGAAATAAGAAATATTCTGAATAATTAATACCGTTATTCTAGAAATTCCCTAATACTAGCTTAGGATATGTTTATAAAATATGTTAATTAGAAAACAATGTATACAAGGGGTGATACACCCTATAAAACACCTTTAGATATGTAGAACTTAGTTAAATAGATTTTCCAGAAATCCCTTAACACGTAGAGATTAGCTAAAAACATTTTATAATGGCATATTGAACAAAAGTAAAATCAAGATAAGACTATGGCTTATTCTAGATATCCCTTAACTCGAAGAGGTAAAAAGGATATTTTCTGGAAACCTCGTAATTACTAGAATATATTCCAGGAGTCCCATAAACTTACTTATAACTGAGACTAGAGACCCCTGAACGTGGAGAGGTTACATGTTTCAAGATGATAATTAGTCATGAGAGAAATGCAGAACGTTTTAAAGACTTTTAGTCCAAGTTTTAGATATTAGAACATGAGTGTTTGTAATAACATACTGTAGGTTTGTGTGTTAGTAAGATGTTTATTATTAGAACATGACTGTTTGTAATAACATACTGTAGGTTTGTGTGTTAGTAAGATGTTTATTATTAGAACATGACTGTTTGTAATAATATACTGTAGGTTTGTGTGTTAGTAAGATGTTTATTATTAGAACATGAGTGTTTGTAATAATATACTGTAGGTTTGTGTGTCAGTAAGATGTTTATTATTAGAACATGACTGTTTGTAATAATATACTGTAGGTTTGTGTGTTAGTAAGATGTTTATTATTAGAACATGACTGTTTGTAATAACATACTGTAGGTTTGTGTGTTAGTAAGATGTTTATTATTAGAACATGACTGTTTTAAGGTAACGTAGAGAAGTCACCAGTTTTAATAACATACTGTAGGTTTGTGTGTTAGTAAGATGTTTATTATTAGAACATGACTGTTTTAAGGTAACGTAGAGAAGTCACCAGTTTTAATAACATACTGTAGGTTTGTGTGTTAGTAAGATGTTTATTATTAGAACAATACTGTTTTAAGGTAACGTAGAGAAGTCACCAGTTTTAATATATTCTTATCGAGACCGTAAAGGGATTGTTTTTCAACTTTTAATTTTAATAACACGTGAAGAACAAACCAGAAATGGCCCGACATGGCCAAGCGTATTAAAGCGTGCGACTCGTAAACTGAGGGTCTCGGATTCGCATTCCTGTCGCGCCAATCATACTCGCCCTTTCAGTCGTGGGAGCGTTATAATGGCACGGTCAATCCCACTATTCGTTGGTAAAAGAGTAGCCCAAGAGTTGGCGGTGGGTGATGATTACTAGCTGCCTTCTCTCTTGTCTTACACTGCAAAATTAGGGACGGCTAGCGCAGATAGCCCTTGTGTAGTATTGCGCGAAATTAAAAAAACAACAACAAAAAACAAAAAAAAACAGAAATAACACGTGGTATTCATAACGAGGCTTCCGTCTTCTTACACTTAGCACGCGGTTTTCACTTAAGGGGGACGATAAGGTTCGGTACAGGATTGAGATTCGAACATCATCCGTTGTAAGAGAGTGATGTTAGGCTTGACATGGTTTACAAAGCGTTCCATTGAAAATGGGGAAAGAACGGAATTCATCCTTTTAACGCATACGAGAAAATTTGTGACCGTAATAAGAAGAAATTATTTATTTAATAAGATTAATTGTCTTATTCTTCCTTATTTCATTACGACATAAATATTCGTCTGAAACACAGTGTTGAGAGAAATCATTATAAAACTAAATCAAGATATCGATAAAAGTAGCTTTTGTGCCGAAACTTGTTTACAAAATTATCAGCTTTTGTTTAACAGTTTGAACACTGGTGCAAAAACTGTATTCATGCCCTTACGTGAAACTAACGTCTTACTACCTAACACGAAATAATCCCTGTCGAAAAAACCAAAACGCGGCATTTACAGTATCCAACGTGAATATGTAAAGAGTAAATAAAACAAACGTCACGTCTCTTAGAAACGTGACGCAAAGAATACCAAGGTCACGTGCGTAGAATTAAATTGCAGATATCTGCTTTAACGTGTCATTAACTTGAAACATGTCACAGAATAGTTTGGGATTAACTTATTCGCCAGTATCAACTCAAAACTAAAAAAAGTAACAGACCGTTTAGAAACAATAAATCAATCTATCACTAAATCGTGATAATGACCCTAGCAACATCACCGTTCATACACTTGACCAAATATGACCTTCACCGATATTCTGTCACCTCTTCACGAGACTTCCGTTACAGTTAATCTTCAGTTGTCTTTGTAACGATATGTAAACATTAGATTACTTAATAGAGGTCAGGTCATACCTGGAGAAGACTGTGTTCTGTAAAAATTTGTTGTATGTGCCACCATCAATAAAATTTTCCTTTATGAGTCGTTTTTTTCCCTGACTGTTATTATATAGGTTCACCTGACTGAAGAAGGTCGAAACGTTCTTCACTCCTCTATGTAAAATATTTTCTTAACCCTAACGAGCCGTTTTTACATATAAATTTCTCAACAAGTGGGTTTTCTCGACATCACTAACTGTTATTAATTAAAATCAAAGCCTTGGATAGATTTGGCAGCTGCTGCTGTTTTCCTCTTCAGAAACATGGAGTATCTTGCTTATTATACTCAAGTTTATCGCCATCTAGCGGATAGGTAGATTTATTAATAATTACTTTTTAAATAATGGCGACTTTAGGTAAGATTTTTATATGTAAGAACCAAAGTTGTGATTGTATTCACTTTTTTCCAGTAGGTGTTACAAAAACAAAACTTCTGTTTGAACAGTAGTTTTAGAGAACAGTTTATTATTGGTCGTTAATTTCTCTATAATTTACAAAGGATGCTATCAGTTATACCCAGCAGAGGGCACTGACCGTTTAGAATATTTAAGATATCTTCTGCGGTGAAATATGAAATATCTAGAGTTTAAACAAGAAATATTTGATCACCAATGAAAATATACAGACTTTTTTCTATTACAACTATAGTAACGTCACTAAAGCTGACTGGAGCACTTGTGGATGTTGTTATTGATTCTGTTACACCTGTAGTGACGTCACTAAAGCTGACTGGAGCACTTGTGGATGTTTTTATTGATTCTGTTACACCTGTAGTGGCGTCGCTAAAACTGACTGGAACTCTTGTAGTTATTGTTATTGATTCTGTTACACCTGTAGTAACGTCACTAAAGCTGACTGGAGCACTTGTGGATGTTGTTATTGATTCTGTTACACCTGTAGTGACGTCACTAAAGCTGACTGGAGCACTTGTGGATGTTGTTATTGATTCTGTTACACCTGTAGTGACGTCACTAAAGCTGACTGGAGCACTTGTGGATGTTGTTATTGATTCTGTTACACCTGTAGTGACGTCACTAGAGCTGACTGGAGCACTTGTGGATGTTGTTATTGATTCTGTTACACCTGTAGTGACGTCACTAGAGCTGACTGGAGCACTTGTGGATGTTGTTATTGATTCTGTTACACCTGTAGTGACGTCACTAAAGCTGACTGGAGCACTTGTGGATGTTGTTATTGATTCTGTTACACCTGTAGTGACGTCACTAAAGCTGACTGGAGCACCTGTGGATGTTATTGATTCTGTCACACCTGTAGTAACGTCACTAAAGCTGACTGGAGCACTTGTGGATGTTGTTATTGATTCTGTTACACCTGTAGTGACGTCACTAAAGCTGACTGGAGCACTTGTGGATGTTGTTATTGATTCTGTTACACCTGTAGTGACGTCGCTAAAACTGACTGGAGCTCTTGTAGTTATTGTTATTTATTCTTTTAATGACGTCAGTAAAGTTTATCGGAGTTTCTTGTAGATGTGACAGGACTGTTGTGTTTCTTTGTGGGTAGTTTACATACGTTTGATATAAAATAAAGTGTCCTCCCTTAGTTCCTCCCAACCCTTCACAAGTTGGATACGATAATAGTTACTCGTGGAAGAAATTCACTTCAATCCTAGTGACGTCAACCCTGAAGACGTAAGTTGAAAATAAAACTTGGTGAATGAATGAAAAATAACCTCAGTGCTACGAACCTATCCCAACGTGTTCTTGAAGAATTTATTGCTGGATGAATAAAGCTAGACAAATTTTCTTACATTTCTTCCACGGAATCTTCTGCCAATTTTAACATGTCCTCTTTAAGAACGCTTCTTTGAAACCGTCTGACGTTACATTGGCCTTCATACTCGCTGTTATCCCGAACTTAGCCATGATGCAAGAAAGACTACAGAGGCAGTAAAGACTGGCCTCTGGCCAATCACGACCAGATGCTGCCTTCCAGCGTTCTCTTGGCCTCTTTTCTGAGTTTCCTCTAAAAGAGGTGGAAAAGGTGGCAGTCACGATAGAGAATGAGAACCAAGGCGAACATCACGGTACTTCCGATTGTGGGTTCGAGAGTCTGGCATTGATGTGTTGTATTAAGAGGAGTCTGAAACGACTGTCAAAGAACAATTTCTTTATAACGACTTCGTCAAGGATGACGTGAGTGGCTATACATATGTATTTATTTATTTACTCCAACATCGAATAGCCATCCTAAATGTTGATTGAACACTTAATGTTAGAGTTAACCACTTTGTCTTGGTGTTAAACGTCAGATCCTGGATGTATCACACTTATCCTTAAATGTAGAATAGTATCCGTAAATGCTGAATGAACATCTAATTTTGGGGAATCTAGTACTCTATTCTAAGTATCTGGTATAAAACTTTTGATAAGTGTTAGAGAGACTTCAAGGTTTGTTTATGTTTATTTTGTTATATTTCATATAACTTTAAAAATCTGATTGCTAGTGTCAGCACGCTCAAAAAGAATATGCCTTTAAGAGGATTGGAAACTATAAAAAAAGAAGAATCTCCACATCCATGTGATGAAGACCACCCTTTTTTGTTGTACTAATTCTGTTGGGTCATTTTTCACTCACAAGAGCCACTTCGCTCCTACCTGGTTCACCTAGTGTGAGTTCTTGGTACTGACTTCTGATGTTTCACATTCGAAAATCAAATTACAAGTATTACATAACAGATGAAATTAACCGCACTATAGTTATGTTAAACTAGAGAAACTAGCATGTCGTTTTACTGGAAGCTCTGTCCTCCAAATGAGATACCGTGGTTTCGTCACCCTTGTAAAACTACAAATAGATAGTTACGGTATAAGTGAATATTACTACACTATAGCTGATCTGGCAAAGAGTAAGTGAACGTCATTAAACTAGGACTAATTTTGGTTAAGTGTAAGTGAACAAATTCAGTAAATTAGATAAATAAGCAATGAACTCAAGACTAACTAATCTAGTTGATAAATAAGTGGATCATCCCATTAAACACGTGGATTACCGAAATCCATCAATTTCCCAGTGGTTCAGTGGTAAAGTTGTTGGCTTACAACACAAAAACCGGTTTCGATACTCAAGGTGAGCATAGTACAGATAGCTCATTGTGAAAATACTACGAACCTTTTAAAACATGTGAACGTTTACTCTTGCTTCTGATGAACTGTGATTCTGTTTACAGATATTGTTAGAACGAAATCCTTTAATCGACACATAAGTGTTTTGTTATAGTCTGTGTTTTCCTACATCTTTGTCGTCAACGTAAAACATTTAAGCTGGTGATGTAATGACGCTCGTTAGGCCTAAAAAATTTGATAAAGAGTGGTAAATGTTAGTAGCAGCCTAGCGTGACCTTAGTGTATATATATATATACCAGATCACTTGACCTTCCTTGATTTAATCTAACATGTAGGTAATTTGATTTGTTTCATTTTGTGCATGTAGATCTATTGTGTTAGTAACGTCCATGTTGGCCGTTGGACAGCCCGGGATAGTATTTCCTACCCAGAGACAGGCACCATTGAACCCACTCAACGAGCCTGGCTGTGCCCTCGTTGTCCGTTCTTCAAAGAGGGGTCCAAACAATGCAGGCAGTGAAGGTTTGCAGTACATAGCTAACTTCGTCCCAAAGTGAGTGTACAGTTGACATTCGTGAACAAACTACCTGATAACGTCAGGTTATACAATCTCTGTGCAATATATTAACGTGGCCTAGTGGTTAGAGCGCTCGAATCGAGATCTGCGAGTTCGAAACCAGGATAGTTAAATAAATATTTAATATTATAACACAAAAATTGGAGGTGTTACTACATGAAAACCTCATTCAGTATATCTCTAGTGAAACACACAATTAGATCCTGTTGTTAGTCGGAAACATCAGGCAGTTTGTGAATATTAACATTGATTCCTGTTGCTAAGTGAACCTCCTGTAGTGTGTCTCTATGGATACTAACATTGATTTCTGTTGCTAAGTGAATCTCCTGTAGTGTGTCTCTATGAATACTAACATTGATTTCTGTTGCTAAGTGAATCTCCTGTAGTGTATCTCTATGAATACTAACATTGATTCCTACTGTTAAGTGAACCTCCTGTAGAGTGTCTCTATGGATACTAACATTGATTCCTGTTGCTAAGTGAACCTCCAGTAGTGTGTCTCTATAAATACTAACATTGATTTCTGTTACTAAGTGACCCTCCTGTAGTGTGTCTGTATAAATACTAACTTTGATTCCTGTTGCTATGTGACCCTCCAATAGTGTATCTCTATGGATACTAACATTGATTTCTGTTGTTAAGTGAACCTCCTGTAGAGTGTCTCTATGGATACTAACATTGATTCCTGTTGCTAAGTGAACCTCCTGTAGTGTGTCTGTATAAATACTAACATTGATTTCTGTTGCTAAGTGAATCTTCTGTAGTGTGTCTCTATGAATACTAACATTGATTTCTGTTGCTAAGTGAATCTCCTGTAGTGTGTCTCTATGAATACTAACATTGATTTCTGTTGCTAAGTGAATCTCCTGTAGTGTGTCTCTATGGATACTAACATTGATTCCTACTGTTAAGTGAACCTCCTGTAGTGTGTCTCTATAAATACTAACATTGATTTCTGTTACTAAGTGACCCTCCTGTAGTGTGTCTGTATAAATACTAACATTGATTTCTGTTACTAAGTGACCCTCCTGTAGTGTGTCTGTATAAATACTAACTTTGATTCCTGTTGCTATGTGACCCTCCAGTAGTGTATCTCTATGGATACTAACATTGATTTCTGTTACTAAGTGACCCTCCTGTAGTGTGTCTGTATAAATACTAACTTTGATTCCTGTTGCTATGTGACCCTCCAGTAGTGTATCTCTATGGATACTAACATTGATTTCTGTTGCTAAGTGAACCTCCTGTAGTGTGTCTCTATGAATACTAACATTGATTTCTGCTGCTAAGTGAATCTCCTGTAGTGTGTCTCTATGAATACTAACATTGATTTCTGTTGCTAAGTGAATCTCCTGTAGTGTGTCTCTATGAATACTAACATTGATTTCTGTTGCTAAGTGAACCTGCTGTCTTTTGTTTATGTAAATGCTACTATTGTTTCCTTGACCATAAATGATATCACTGGATTACAGGAAATGTTGCAGTAAAGAAACAAGTTAAATGTAGCTTACACAACCATATTCATTAAGATGATGAAGTGAGTTAATCTTAATTACTGGGTTGGAAAGGTTACTAGAAGCTGTACAAAGCGCCCACTAACCAACTAATAACAAACAGAATTGAGCGTCACAACGTTGTGAAATTGTTAAGAATTTAATGCTATTATTTGAAGCTAAACAACAGTTTATATTGATTTTGTTGATGTGAATGGAACGTCTTAATATTAGCATAACAACACTTCACGTATTGCCACTAATTTACAAGACGTTCTATTACAAACGTTTATATAAGAAACAATAACTGTATAATTAACGTATAGTCAGAGTTTTCAACTATCAAACCAAACTGGCTTTAAAATATAATATTTTGAAAGTTAAAGATCTGAGTCGTAAGGTAACTATTAACATAAATACAGTCTAGCAAATTAATGATTATAAACAGACGGTGTTCATGTGCGAAAACAAAATTTTACAGCCTGAAGTCAGTACAACGAAGAATTCCTGGTCAGATATGTATTACTTTTGATGACGTCACCAATGCCGTCCAAGAAGCGCGTAGACGTGTGGGTAAGTTTAACTTTTGTTCTCTGAAGATTGTTTAATGTTATGTCTGTTGAACTGTGAGTTTTGTATAGGATGCGTCTGTTGAACGTTGTGTCTACTGATCTGTGTGTTTTGTACAGGATGTGTCTGTTGATCTGTGTGTTGTGTACAGAATATGTTTATTGAACGTTGTGTCTTCTGATCTGTGTGTGTTGTGTACAGTATGTGTCTGTCGAACGTTGTGTCTACTGATCTGTGTGTTGTGTACAGAATATGTTTATTGAACATTGTGTCTACTAAAGCGTTTGTTGTGTACAGAATGTGTCTGTTAAACGTTGTGTATACTGATCTGTGTATTTTGTACAGAATATGTTTATAGAACGTTGTGTCTACTGAACTGTATGTTCTGTAGAAATGTATCTGTTGAACGTTGTGTCTACTGAAATGTATGTTTTGTACAAAGTGAGTCTGTTGAACGTTATGTCTACTAAACTGTATGTTTTCTACAAAGTGAGTCTGTTGAACGTTGTGTCAACTAAACTGTATGTTTTGTACAAAGTGAGTCTGTTGAACGTTGTGTCTACTAAACTGTATGTTTTGTACAAAGTGAGTCTGTTGAACGTTATGTCTACTAAACTGTATGTTTTGTACAAAGTGAGTCTGTTGAACGTTATGTCTACTAAACTGTATGTTTTGTACAAAGTGAGTCTGTTGAACGTTGTGTCTACTAAATTGTATGTTTTGTACAAAGTGAGTCTGTTGAACGTTGTGTCTACTGAACTGTATGTTTTGTACAAAGTGAGTCTGTTGAACGTTGTGTCTACTAAACTGTATGTTTTGTACAAAATGAGTCTGTTGAACGTTATGTCTACTAAACTGTATGTTTTGTACAAAGTGAGTCTGTTGAACGTTGTGTCTACTAAATTGTATGTTTTGTACAAAGTGAGTGTTGAACGTTGTGTCTACTGAACTGTATGTTTTGTACAAAATGAGTCTGTTGAACGTTATGTCTACTAAACTGTATGTTTTGTACAAAATGTATCTGTTGAACGTTGTGTCTACTGAACTGTATGTTTTGTACAAAATGTGTTTGTTGAACGTTGTGCCGACTGAATTGTATGTTTGATTTCTTTCTGATTCCTTTAAAGGACTATTATTTTGATTTGTTTTTGAAAAAAAACACCGGTTGTCTTCAAATTAATAAGAAATATACCAAAAGTCAGAAACACGAACTCTTAGAAATGTTAAAGAATTTTAAAAACAGTGTATTTGGTGCTTACTGAAATGAAATTAATCACGTGTGTTTAGTACTTAACTTTTAATTGTGAACACTAACCACAATATAAATATATAACATTTTTAGGTCGACCTCCACAAGAAATTCACGAGCTGTCGTCCGACCTACCTAAGCCTAAACACATTGCTGCAGCCGCCTTAATAATAGAAGAAGCCACCAGAATCCTAGCCCAGCGGTAAGAAAACACTTCCATACCTAAATTATTACTAGCTAACAATATAAGTCGTAACTGATCAAAGATACTTTGATCCTAAAGTTTGTTTAATTAAATTCCTCTACGACCAGATAATAACTTTAGATATAAATCCCAGTTGAGTGAAAGTTAGTTATAAAATACTTTTAGACTCATGTCGTTAATCGTTGTATATGCAAGTCGTGATTTAGTAAATAGTTTTAGTTTGTTTGAAGTTAAGCACAAATCAACACAATGGGCTATCTGTGCTCTGCCCACCACGGGTATAGAAATCGGGATTCTAGCGTTGTAAGTCCGTAGACATACCGCTGCGCCACCTGGGGGCAAATAGGTTTAGATCCTACATTTTAGTAATCACATTTTTCTTTTCACCCAAGTTATTGATAGCTGTAAGATGTAAATCCTTTAGAAAATGAAACATTTCCGTACCAAAGCTATTATTAGACACATATATAAAGTTCAATTGATCAACGAATCTTAGAGATTAATCCATACGAAATCAAATATTTCTGCATTCAGGTCACTGGTAGCTTTAGCTATAAATCCTTTATGATAAGACAGTCTTAGGTTCCAATTCTTAGAGAATCCAACACGCTCACGTCTATCAGCAGTTGAAAGAAATCTCATGTGATTAAGGAACCAGGAATCTTGTCAAACAATTCCATGTTCCTCTTTTACCCAACTGTTATTATAAATACCGCTTAATCAAAATGTTATTATAAATACCACTTAATCAAAATGTTATTATAAATACCACTTAATCAAAATGTTATTTATCTTAACCCTGAGGTAGATACAAGCCTACTCTTTTAAGTTAACATTATTTTAAATACCTGTGGACCAAAGACCCTTACTTCTTAACCCTGCTTCCTAATTCTGAAGAAATCTTTTGTGTATGGCCAGCAAATATAAATTTTGTTCTTTGTAAAGTTACGTGGAATTTATCTGTTTAGTAATTTCAATCTTTGGTAAAAGTTTCGCCCCTTCCCAGAGGCACAGCTATAAGAGTGAGGGCTTATAACGCTAGAAATTGGATTTCGAAACTCGTTGTAGGAACATCACAGCGCAGATAACCCATAGTGTAACGTTGTGCTTAACTACAAACATTCAAGGAAATAAAAAACAGAAATATCTGCGGCTGACCACAGATAGCTGTATTACTATTCGGCTGACCACGGATAGCTGTATAACTATTCGGCTGACCACAGATAGCTGTATTACTATTCGGCTGACCACAGATAGCTGTATTACTATTCAGCTGATTACAGATAGCTGTATCACTATTCGGCTGACCACGGATAGCTGTATTACTATTCGGCTGACCACGGATAGCTGTATTACTATTCGGCTGACCACGGATAGTTGTATTACTCTTCGGCTGACCACAGATAGCTGTATTACTATTCGGCTGACCACAGATAACTGTATTACTGTTCGGCTGACCACAGATAGCTGTATTACCATTCGGCTGACCACAGATAGCTGTATTGCTATTTGGCTGACCACAGATAGCTGTATTACTATTCGGCTGATTACAGATAGCTGTATTACTATTCGGCTGACCAAGGATAGCTGTATTACTATTCGGCTGACCACGGATAGCTGTATTACTATTCGGCTGATTACAGATAGCTGTATTACTATTCGGCTGACCACGGATAGCTGTATTACTATTCGGCTGATTACAGATAGATGTATTACTATTCAGCTTACCACGGACACCTGTATTACTATTTGGCTTACCACGGATAGCTGTATTACTATTCGGCTGACCACAGATAGCTGTATTACTATTCGGCTGATTATAGATAGCTGTATTACTCTTCGGCTGACCACAGATAGCTGTATTACTATTCGGCTGACCACAGATAGCTGTATTACTATTCATTGATCAGTAGGCTAAGTGAAGTTTATACAGACAGAAATGTTGTTCTCGTACGAACGCTATAGACATGTGATGATTGTATCTTTACAAAATTCGTTATCGTTTTATATATATAATGTTTTAGCTTCAATTGGCACAGAAATTAATTCAATAGTATTTATTCCATTAACTTCTACTCGTTCTAATAAACGTTCTTCAGAAGACTCATTAAACTGCTTCTTTGTCCGACCAGTTGCTTCTTCAATGTTTTTATTCTATTTTCTCCTCTCTTCTTCTTCAAATGTGTGTGTGTATGCACATGGCTCTCCAACAACAATAGTCATATGTATGATGTCCATCATTTACTTGGCTCCACATCAACAATAGTCATATGTATGATGTCCATCATTTACTTGGCTCCATGTCAACAATAGTCATATGTATGGTGTCCATCATTTACTTGGCTCCATGTCAACAATAGTCATATGTATGATGTCCATCATTTACTTGGCTCCACGTCAACAATAGTCATATGTATGATGTCCATCATTTACTTGGCTCCACGTCAACAATAGTCATATGTATGATGTCCATTATTTACTTGGCTCCATGTCAACAATAGTCATATGTATGATGTCCATCATTTACTTGGCTCCATGTCAACAATAGTCATATGTATGATGTCCATCATTTAAGTGGCTCCACGTCAACAATAGTCATATGTATGATGTCCATCATTTACTTGGCTCCATGTCAACAATAGTCATATGTATGATGTCCATCATTTACGTGGCTCCATGTCAACAACAGTCATATGTATGATGTCCATCATTTATATAGTTCTACATTGTACAACAATTGCTATACTTAAAGTATATTAATGATTTACTATATTGCTCAACTACAATAACTACATTTGTTTCGTTTGTGGTTTGAGAAAAGCCCTAGACTCAAAGTTTCCACAGTGTGGAACTTTATATTTTTTTTGTATTGACTACAATATGCAGATACGTTTCTCTTACTTTGTTAAATGTTTGTTATTGTACGGTTCTGCCGTATTCAGGAATCTCGTAAGTGTACATCCCAGCTGTTATTTAGGTTTTGAAAACACGTTGATTCGTATAACTGTAAAGTATTGTAATACAGATGTAGACACTTTGCATTGTTTGTGGACGGTAATGATCGAACTTACAAAGTTACAGAAGTATGTGCAGAGAACTGTATTACCCAGGGTTTAATATGACATAAGTTATAGCATATTTGTGTTTCTAGAGATGTGAGTCTGGCGTGCCCTAATGGTCAATAGTTGGGACTTGTAGTTGATAGCTTGCGTGTTTGAGACTTGCCCACGACGTGTTGTTAACCTTACCCAAGACACTGGGCTCCAGTCACTCAACTATGTAATGTATAATATAGGATTAAACGGCTACGTCATCAGGGAACAGTGTGTACCATACATATCCACAGGAAGTCAGGGCTAACCGGAGTTAGTACAACAATGATTTTATTAATGGTTTTTACTTGCAGTATTGTAATATTGAATTCATTTTCCTTTGTTTGATCTAACAACAATGTAAATTTGTACACAGATCTAACCAATTTTAACATCTGATTACAAATACTGCATATTTTGCCGTATCATTGTGAACGTTTTACTGTGATTATAAATATTCTATATTTTAGAATATCATTGTAAAGTTATTGAGCATATTTAACTACACAATTAAATGTTATATTTCGTGACACGTTTCTCTGTTTTCTCTCTGTATAGATATAAGTTGAATTATGATGCTATTGTTAACGGCTTGCCTCGAATAGAAACTTCCACCACAGCTGTTAAACAGGTCTGTCCCACGTTACTGAAGCCTGTAAAGTGTGAATTGAGCCGTTATCGGACACTGACCGGAATGTGTAACAACCTCGAGAACCCATCGTGGGGTAGTGCACGGTCAGCCATGTTGAGGTATCTTCCCCCAGCTTACGGCGATGGTAAGTTATGATGTATTCCTCGTCCAAAGTGTAGAGACGTAGGTTTATTAAAAGTTCTGAAAATAACCACGTCTACTTCTGTTATAGGTATTTCCGTCCCCAGGCGAGCTGTAGATGGTTCTGAACTTCCCACTGCTCGTGCCATTAGTTTTATTATGCACCATGACGTCAGCCAACACGACCAACAGCTATGTAACGTCCTCGTTGCTTGGGGTCAGATGATCGACCACGACTTGACATTAGCTTCCCAAACATTAGGTAAGACGTGAATTCACGACTGATATCCAGTTCCCGGTCTCGTGTGTAGAATAGAATATACTATTACACTGTAAGTTAACTAAGACCACGTTTTCGTTACAATCACCGTAATTTCATGAAAATCACCAGCCACTGTGAGGCTTGAGGTTTTGTAACGTTGAAATCTTGCGTTCGATACGTCCTATAAGTAAAGCACAGATAACGTTTTATTATTTTTTGGAGCTTTACGTTTAACGAAAAACAAACAAACTAGATGTGTGTGTGTGTTTACTTAAAGCAAAGCCACATCGTGCTATCTGCTGAGTCCACCGAGGGGAATCGAACCCTTGATTTTACCACTGTAACCCCGTAAACTTACCGCTGTAACAGCGGAGGACCTAACTAGACGTGAAAGAACTCAGTGAACTGTTGCAAGTTAAAATTAACAACGTTATTGTTTGGAACTTTAACATAAACTTTGTTTTCCATTTATATATAGTTAAACAATGGTATTGTTCAGTTCTCTCAGGGTTCGTAGTGTTGTGTTTTTTAATTATATATGTAGTCTTTCACAGAGAAACCATGAACTGTAGAAAGGTGTTTAGTGATTTATCAGTAAAATTATTTTTTCTTGAAGGTTTCCAAGCCTATACTACAAAGAAATATACAATGATAAACACCTTATAACCTGAGCGCTTTCCAGACGTGACCTTTTGTTCTTCACTAGTACACTGAAATGTTTACTAATAGAATGACTAATTAGTGCAGTAATAAAGGAAAGTGTTGTTACAAGTTGCAGAATGTTGTTACATGCCACACAGAAACTAACAGTACTTGGTAAACGTGAAACCCTTGACAGTAAAACTTACATATCACAGTATGACAACAGGACTTTCTACACGCTGCACAACCTGCATCTCGTCACAGTATGACAACAGGACTTTCTATACGCTGCACAACCTACATCTTGTCACAGTATGACAACAGGACTTTCTACACACTGCACAACCTACATCTTGTCACAGTATGACAACAGAACTTTCTACACGCTGCACAACCTGCATCTCGTCACAATATGACAACAGAACTTTCCATCCGCTGCACAACCTACATCTCGTCACAGTATGACAACAGGACTTTCTATACGCTGCACAACCTACATCTCGTCACAGTATGACAACAGGACTTTCTACACGCTGCACAACCTGCATCTCGTCACAGTATGACAACAGGACTTTCTACACGCTGCACAACCTGCATCTCGTCACAGTATGACAACAGAACTTTCTATACGCTGCACAACCTACATCTCGTCACAGTATGACAACAGGACTTTCTACACGCTGCACAACCTGCATCTCGTCACAGTATGACAACAGGACTTTCTACACGCTGCACAACCTACATCTCGTCACATTATGACAACAGAACTTTCTACACGCTGCACAACCTACATCTCGTCACATTATGACAACAGAACTTTCTACACGCTGCACAACCTGCATCTCGTCACAGTATGACAACAGAACTTTCTATACGCTGCACAACCTACATCTCGTCACAGTATGACAACAGGACTTTCTACACACTGCACAACCTACATCTCGTCACAGTATGACAACAGGACTTTCTACATGCTGCACAACCTACATCTCGTCACAGTATGACAACAGGACTTTCTACATGCTGCACAACCTACATCTCGTCACAGTATGACAACAGAACTTTCTACATGCTGCACAACCTGCATCTCGTCACAATATGACAACAGAACTTTCTACATGCTGCACAACCTGCATCTCGTCACAATATGACAACAGAACTTTCTACACGCTGCACAACCTACATCTTGTCACAGTATGACAACAGAACTTTCTACACGCTGCACAACCTACATCTCGTCACATTATGACAACAGAACTTTCTACACGCTGCACAACCTACATCTCGTCACAGTATGACAACAGAACTTTCTACATGCTGCACAACCTGCATCTCGTCACAGTATGACAACAGGACTTTCTACACGCTGCACAACCCACATCTCGTCACAGTATGACAACAGAACTTTCTACATGCTGCACAACCTGCATCTCGTCACAGTATGACAACAGGACTTTCTACACGCTGCACAACCCACATCTCGTCACAGTATGACAACAGGACTTTCTACACGCTGCACAACCTACATCTCGTCACAGTATGACAACAGAACTTTCTACACGCTGCACAACCTGCATCTCGTCACAGTATGACAACAGGACTTTCTACACGCTGCACAACCTACATCTCGTCACATTATGACAACAGAACTTTCTACACGCTGCACAACCTACATCTCGTCACATTATGACAACAGAACTTTCTACACGCTGCACAACCTGCATCTCGTCACAGTATGACAACAGAACTTTCTATACGCTGCACAACCTACATCTCGTCACAGTATGACAACAGGACTTTCTACACACTGCACAACCTACATCTCGTCACAGTATGACAACAGGACTTTCTACATGCTGCACAACCTACATCTCGTCACAGTATGACAACAGAACTTTCTACATGCTGCACAACCTGCATCTCGTCACAGTATGACAACAGGACTTTCTACACGCTGCACAACCCACATCTCGTCACAGTATGACAACAGAACTTTCTACACGCTGCACAACCTGCATCTCGTCACAGTATGACAACAGGACTTTCTACACACTGCACAACCTACATCTCGTCACAGTATGACAACAGGACTTTCTACACACTGCACAACCTACATCTCGTCACAGTATGACAACAGGACTTTCTACATGCTGCACAACCTGCATCTCGTCACAGTATGACAACAGAACTTTCTACACGCTGCACAACCCACATCTCGTCACAGTATGACAACAGGACTTTCTACACGCTGCACAACCTGCATCTCGTCACAGTATGACAACAGGACTTTCTACATGCTGCACAACCTACATCTCGTCACAGTATGACAACAGGACTTTCTACATGCTGCACAACCTACATCTCGTCACAGTATGACAACAGAACTTTCTACATGCTGCACAACCTGCATCTCGTCACAATATGACAACAGAACTTTCTACATGCTGCACAACCTGCATCTCGTCACAATATGACAACAGAACTTTCTACATGCTGCACAACCTGCATCTCGTCACAATATGACAACAGAACTTTCTACACGCTGCACAACCTACATCTTGTCACAGTATGACAACAGAACTTTCTACACGCTGCACAACCTACATCTCGTCACAGTATGACAACAGGACTTTCTACATGCTGCACAACCTACATCTCGTCACAGTATGACAACAGGACTTTCTACATGCTGCACAACCTACATCTCGTCACAGTATGACAACAGAACTTTCTACATGCTGCACAACCTGCATCTCGTCACAATATGACAACAGAACTTTCTACATGCTGCACAACCTGCATCTCGTCACAATATGACAACAGAACTTTCTACACGCTGCACAACCTACATCTTGTCACAGTATGACAACAGGACTTTCTACACGCTGCACAACCTACATCTCGTCACATTATGACAACAGAACTTTCTACACGCTGCACAACCTACATCTCGTCACAGTATGACAACAGAACTTTCTACATGCTGCACAACCTGCATCTCGTCACAGTATGACAACAGGACTTTCTACACGCTGCACAACCCACATCTCGTCACAGTATGACAACAGAACTTTCTACATGCTGCACAACCTGCATCTCCTCACAGTATGACAACAGGACTTTCTACACGCTGCACAACCCACATCTCGTCACAGTATGACAACAGGACTTTCTACACGCTGCACAACCTGCATCTTGTCACAATATGACAACAGGACTTTCTACATGCTACACAACCTGCATCTCGTCCCAATATGACAACAGGACTTTCTACACGCTGCACAACCTGCATCTCGTCACAGTATGACAACAGGACTTTCTACACGCTGCACAACCTGCATCTTGTCACAATATGACAACAGGACGTTCCACACGCTGTACTTGACAACACAACTTACATCTCGTCACAGTATAACACTACAGTTAAGAGTTGGTTTAGGTACACAATAGTCTATTGAGATGAAGTGTACTACGTGTGGTTGTATTTTCTTCTTTGAACTAACAAAATTATTTTATTTAAATAACAAAATTGTGTATCAGACAATAAATGTCCAGCTAAGGTCACCGCATACTTTATTTACAAAATGTTAAATGTGTCCATCTATCGGATAGTAAGCTATTGTTCAGGTAACTCGTGAAGGTTTATATCGTCGTGAAGCCAGTTTTTAGTGTTGCATTATCCATGTACAGCATTTATTTAAATCTATATGTGTTTAAATGATCACAGCAACACGTTACTAATAACAATAACTACTGATCGAAACAGATACCGATCATTATGAATATTTTGTATCTGTGATAATGTAGCTAATATTTCAGTCTAAGTGTAAGGGCGGTAACCCGACAGAATAGAGGTAAGTCGTAAGTCTACGGACCTACAGCGATGAAATCCGGGACTTATATCCGCAATGGGCACAGCAGATAGCCCACTGTGGCTTTGCTCTGAAAGAAGCAAAGACTGAAGGATTATTAAAAATGTACTTAGCTCAGATTTCTTTTCAACGCTGATTTACCCTCACATAACACTTTGTAACAACACTAATTCATTAAGTAACATTGATAAATAAGTCCCACCATCTTAACTCAAATTCTGTTAAGTGCAATTATCTTTTGAATAATACACATGAAGCTTCTTTAATAAACCGCTTACATTGTGTAGTCTCTGATATCTTTCAATGGGAGCGCCATCTAGTGGATTATAATAAAAGCACTTTTACTCCTCTCTCACCAAAGATGTACTGTTATTTTTTATTAAAATCGATGTACGACCTCACTGTAATAAAGGCTTTTATGTCGTCATATATAAGAAAAAATCTTTCAATAGTTAAGCTACCTGTATATCATATTTAAAAATCCAGAACTAGAAAAGTAGTTTACGTTTTTATTAAAAACTAACATGGCTCCACGGACCTGAAGAATGCCTCGTTCATAATCTTACAGTCAGGTCCTATTTCTTTCTGCCATCTGAGCATTAGACACGATTGTCATCTAGGATTCTGTACGTTACGATTTCATTGTACATTAGGGAAGTGTATGTCAGTCAAGGAAACACGAACTACCCCCTCCGTATCATTTCGTGATTTATTTTTAAAAATTACTTGTTTAAAGTATAGGATCTTGAAGAACGTTCATTGTACCTCCCTTTCGTCATTCTTGTTCATTGAGGTTTCATATACAACGTCCTACGTCACTGGTGTTTCTTTTTTATCGAAAGCTGGGGGTATGTTAGGGATAACTAGCATGTAATGTAAGAAAACAGTTCCGTTATCTATGTCACGCCACAGTGTTGGTTAACCTATTTTTTACGCACGACCTTTGGTGGCTGCGTACATAATAGAAAGTTAAAATACCGTGTTATAAGTTCGTAAATTATGAGCCAACAAAAAAATAATTTCACCATTGTAACTCACGATCCTCGTTACAAAAATATCCAACACTGAAGTTTAAATACTAGAATAACAAAAAGTATATAAAAAAATTGGCAAATGCTTTGTTGTCTTGAAATTTAGTTTAATACATTTTCCTATGGTGAAGATTATAAAATGTATAGATATTTGGGGCAAAATGGTGTAAACATGCCCAGTTTGAAACTCCATCTTTCAATGAAGCACACTTTATTGTGGGGCATTTATGCAGTCCAACAGCTTTGTGTAATGCGAGTTTGGGCGTAACAGTGAAATAATCTGTGTGTTCGGGATTGTATAACCTCTTTATACACTGCTGGCCAAAATCTTAAGGCCAATGAACATAAAGAAAAAATACGCATTTTGTGTTGTTAGACTCAACCACTTATTTGAGTAGAGCTTCGAAAGATGAAAATAAGAAAAGGGAAAATAAAAATAAAAAACTTACCATTTAATATGAAAAATGTGAACACCATGAAATTAGCCTAAATACTGGCTGGTCAAAAGTTTAAGACCATACCAAAAGTAAGTCCTAATCAGGGTAGAAAATGCCCAACAAGAGGTATCAGTAGTGAGTTGCACGGCCCTCATTGCGAAAAACTTCAAATATTCGCTTTGGCATGGTCGATTTAAGCGTTTGCAGAAGGCTGGCTGGAATGTTATTCCAAGTGGTGAAGATGGCTTCACGGAGATCATGCACTGTTTGGAATTGACGTCCAATTCTCTAGACTTCCCTTGCCACCCACCCCCAAACATTTTCAATTGGGTTCAGTTCGGGCGAACACGCTGGATGGTCCAAAAGAATCACGTTATTCGCCATGAAAAAGTTCTATGCTCTGCGGGCGTTGTGGATTGCAGCATTGTCCTGCTGAAAGATCCAGTCGTTTCCACACAAGCGAGGGCCTTCAGTCAATAAGGATGCTCTCTCCAACATACCAGTGTAGCCAGTTGCTGTTTGACGCCCCTGTATAACTTGAAGCTCCATCGTTTCATGGAAGGAGAAAGCACCCCAGATCATGATGGAACCTCCTCCACTGTGTCGTGTAGAAAATATCTCCGGTGGGATATCCTTATCGTGCCGGTAACGTTGGAAGCCATCTGGACCATCCAGGTTAAACTTTTTCTCATTAGAGAACAAAACCTTCGTCCACGTTTCTACATCCCATGTTTGGCGCTTCTCAGCAAAGTTTAACCGAGCTGTTTCGTGGTATGGAAGGAGGCGTGGCCTTTAAAGACTTTTACGATTTTTAAAGCCTTTCTCTCGTAGATGCCGTCTTATTGTTCTTGAGCTGCGTTCTGCGTCCGTAAGGGCCTTTATCTGGTTCGACGATCGGTTGATGTCTTGCCGGACAACCCGTCGAATCTTCCTGCTCAACGCCGGCGAAAGTTTCTTGAGCCGACCACTTGAAATTATCGTTACGTATCCCTCAGGGTCTTTTAATAAATTTGCAACAACAGTTTTACTATACCCAATCTCACCAGCGATGGCACGTTGAGAGAGACCTTGCTTTTACAGCTCGACAATTCTGCTACGTTCAAACTCTGTCAACTTTTTAGCCTTTGCCATGTTTTCACCCAATGTAACACAGGAGATGTCAACGGGAGATATTGACAACGCTAATGCTTGAACACAAATGACTAAATTTCGTTACATCTTTACCAATTAACGCTTTGTTTCAGTATGGTCTTAAACTTTTGACCAGCTAGTATTTAGACTAATTTCATAGTGTTCACATTTTCCCTATTAAATGCTGAAAAAAAAATTTTATTTTTATTTTCCCTTTTCTTATTTTCATCTTTCGAAACTCTACTCAAGTAAGTGGTTGAGTCTAACAACGCAAAATGCATATTTGTTCTTTATGTTTATTGGCCTTAAGATTTTGGCCAGCAGTGTATATATATAGATACCAGATGTTTCAAACGCCACTTCCGCTGTTCTTGTTCTTCTTGGAATTTCACGCAAAGCTACACAAGGGCTATCTTCGCTAGCCGTCCCTAATTTAGCAGTGTAAGACTAGAGGAAAGACAGATAGTCATCACCACCAACCGACAACTCTTGGGCTACTCTTTTACCAACGATTAGTGGGATTGACCGTAACTTTATAACGTCCCTGAAAGAGCGAGAATGTTTGGTGTGGCGGAGATTCAAACCCACAATCCTCATATTGCGAGTTGATCTCTAAACACCTGGTCTTGAGAGAGCTGTTTATGATTATTACCACCATGTACCCAGTGTCTGTAGAATCAATTTATTTCTTCAGTTTTTCTCAAAGTAATTTAGTGTAATATGTATGCAACTCTCTGTTACTGTTTTTGTGTTTAAGTATACTGGGTCATGAAATCCAGAAGGTTGTTCTGGGACTTTGTGTATTTTTGTAAGTAGTGAATTTTGTAATGTTTGTAGTTGATTTTGTACTAGTTTTGAGGCTACACGTATCCATGTTAGGGTTACATATTCAGTTAGAGGTCGGATGTATGTTTTGTATAGTTTTAATATGTTGTCGACTGTCGCTCCACTGTTTTAACCAGTTAGACTTCGAGCACAGTCTGTTCTTTGCCAGATTTTGGGTCTAGTATTATTTAATTGTTATGTTCGTGTGAGTTTCGAGTCTTAAGTTAGTCCTAGATATTTGGCGGACGTAGCATTCAGTTTGTTTTCCTTACACAGAATTGTAAAAAACGTAAAACGTGGAACTGAAAATGCTTATGTTTTCCCACATGGACCTGATAAACATCATAGTTACAGTACTATTTTATTTATATAGATAACCCACAACATACAATACTGTTACATTTATATAGATAACCTACGACAGACAATACTATTATATTCATATAGATAGCCCACGACAGACAATATATAATACTTACACAGATAACCCACAACAGACAATACTATTATATTTATATAGATTTCATTCGAATGAGTTAATACAAAGTAGAATTTTACGTAACCACTGATATGTAATGATAAAATTTTACAGTTGTCTTGTCAGAGTTATATTGGTTTGTTGCGTAAAAACACTTCTTCGGATACAGGGAAAACGTTTGGAAGTTTACTTCAAATGAACACACATAGTTCAAAAATTGTAAATACTGTGAAGAAATAAAAATACGTTATATTTTGTGTGATTTGAATTTCACGAAAAGCTACACGAGGGCTTTTTGCGCTATCCGTCCCAAACTTAGCAGTCAACACTACCTACCGCCAACTCTGTGGCTACTCTTTTTACCAAAGAATAATAGGACTTACCGTCACATTATAACACCCCCATGGTTAAGAGGACAAAATATTCGGGAAGAGATTCTAACCCGCGACCCTCAGGTTTCGAGTCAACAACTCTAACCACTGAGACAGAGATTAACAAAAATATTCGGGAAGAGATTCGAACCCACCGACCTCAGATTGCGAGTCTACAACCCTAACCACTGAGACACAGAAAATAACAAAAATATTTGGGAAGAAATTCGAACCCACCGACCTCAGGTTACGAGTCAACAACCCTAACCACTGAGACACAGAAATTAACAAAAATATTTGGGAAGAAATTCGAACCCGCCACCCTCAGGTTACGAGTCAACAACTCTAACCACTGAGACAGAGATTAACAAAAATATTCGGGAAGAGATTCGAACCCGCGACCCTCAGATTGCGAGTCAACAACCCTAACCACTGAGACACAGAAAATAACAAAAATATTTGGGAAGAAATTCGAACCCACCGACCTCAGGTTACGAGTCAACAACTCTAACCACTGAGACAGAGATTAACAAAAATATTCGGGAAGAGATTCGAACCCGCGACCCTCAGATTGCGAGTCAACAACCCTAACCGCTAAGACAAAAATTAATTCCGTTTACGACCATCAAATTGGAATACTTTTGTTGTTGTTGTTGTTTTTCCAGACGAAAGACGTATGGATATAGAATGCTGTAAGTACCCACCCCAACAACGCCATCCTAATTGCATGCCCATAGCTATACCCCATGACGACCCCTTCTACAAATTCTTCAACAAGAAATGTATGGACTTTGCTCGCACTCTACCTGGGATGAGACCCGGATGTACTTTAGGTAAGTCACGTGTACTTAATTTCTGTACTGCATATTAGTGTATAACACATTTATACCAGAAATAAATGACTTTATAACACCAAAATGTTGTTGTTTTCAGTTAATTAGACACTCAACGTTTTTCTTTTCAGCTTTCTCAGAGTGTTCACTTAATATGTCAAAAGCACGCTCTCCAAATGCATGTCTGGACCCGAATAGAATTCATTATTTAAACTACTTGGAGCTCTACGCTCTCAGTTTAGGTTTGTGATTTAGAGAACGCCCCTAAAGGAGAACTAAAGCGAAACTTTGAGTGTCTAATTATGACAAAAAAACGACATTCTCGTTTTATAAGGTTACTTATTTGTACTATTACGTCAAGGTAACATTTTTTTAAACTATTAATTTCAATTACACCACAGCAGATCAGCTAAAAACTTAGATTCAACGTTCTCTGCTGATATGTATACCTGTATGGACACAGTGCATATTTTACATAAGAAATCTGATGCCATATAAGTTTATATAAAATTACATCATATAAGTTACATAACCTTCATGGTTCTAGGAATATATACTTTTTTTTCGTTAACCCCAACTATTTTCGGGACGGGCAGTATTTCTGTAAGCCAGTCGGCAACTACATAACAAGGTGAGAGGGTTTCGAACACGAGACCCTAAAATAACGAGAAGAGCGCTCCCAACGACCAGTTTAATTCAATGAATGTGTAACCACGATCCATATTATACAGCATTACAACAGTAACTAACGTATTGTTTATATACTGTAACAACAACAGTAGTGTAGTGTTTATATCGTGTAACATCAACAGTAACTACTGTAGTGTTTATATAGTGTAACGTCAGCAGTAACTACTGTAGTGTTTACATAGTCTAACAACAACAATAACTATTGTAGTCTATATATAGAGTAACAACAACAGTAACTAACGTTGTGTTTATATAGTGTAACAACAACAGTAACTAACGTTGTGTTTATATAGTGTAACAACAACAGTAACTAATGTAGTGTTTATATAGTATAACACCAACAGTAACTACTGTAGTGTTTATATAGAGTAACAACAACAGTAACTAACGTTGTGTTTATATAGTGTAACAACAACAGTAACTAATGTAGTGTTTATATAGTGTAACATCAACAGTAACTACTGTAGTGTTTATATAGAGTAACAACAACAGTAACTAACGTTGTGTTTATATAGTGTAACAACAACAGTAACTAATGTAGTGTTTATATTGTATAACATCAACAGTAACTACTGTAGTGTTTATATAGAGTAACAACAACAGTAACTAACGTTGTGTTTATATAGTGTAACAACAACAGTAACTAATGTAGTGTTTATATAGTGTGACAACAACAGTAACTAACGTAGTGTTTATATTGTATAACATCAACAGTAACTAACGTAGTGTTTATATAGTGTGACAACAACAGTAACTAACGTAGTGTTTATACAGTGTAACATCAACAGTAACTAACGTAGTGTTTATATTGTATAACATCAACAGTAACTAACGTAGTGTTTATATTGTATAACATCAACAGTAACTAACGTAGTGTTTATATTGTATAACATCAACAGTAACTAACGTAGTGTTTATATTGTATAACATCAACAGTAACTAACGTAGTGTTTATATTGTATAACAACAACAGTAACTAACGTAGTGTTTATATTGTATAACATCAACAGTAACTAACGTAGTGTTTATATAGTGTAACAACAACAGTAACTAATGTAGTGTTTATATAGTGTAACATCAACAGTAACTACTGTAGTGTTTATATAGTGTAACAACAACAGTAACTAATGTAGTGTTTATATAGTGTAACATCAACAGTAACTACTGTAGTGTTTATATAGTGTAACAACAACAGTGTAACAACAGTAACGTAACTAACGTGTGTTTATATAGTGTAACAACAACAGTAACTAATGTAGTGTTTATATAGTGTGACAACAACAGTAACTAACGTAGTGTTTATATTGTATAACATCAACAGTAACTAACGTAGTGTTTATATTGTATAACATCAACAGTAACAGTAACTAACTGTAGTGTTTATATAGTGTATAAACAACAGTAACTAACGTAAGGTGTTTATATTGTGTAACAACAGTAACTAACGTAGTAACTAACAGTAACTAACGTAGTGTAGTGTTTTAGTGAAGGTAACATCAACAGTAACTAACGTAGTGTTTATAAGTGTAACAACAACAGTAACTAACGTAGTGTTTATATAGTGTGACAACAACAGTAACTAACGTAGTGTTTATATAGTATAACATCAACAGTAACTAACGTAGTGTTTTATATTGTATAACATCAACGTAGTAACTAACGTAGTGTTTATATTGTATAACAACAACAGTAACTAACGTAGTGTTTATATTGTGTAACAACAAAGTAACTAACGTAGTGTTTATGTTATTATGTAACATCAACAGTAACTAACGTAGTGTTTATATAGTATAACAACAACAGTAACTAACGTAGTGTTTATATTGTGTAACATCAACAGTAACTAACGTAGTGTTTATATTGTATAACATCAACAGTAACTAACGTAGTGTTATATTGTATAAACAACAGTAACTAACGTAGTGTTTATATAGTGTAACAACAACAGTAACTAACGTAGTGTTTATATAGTGTAACAACAACAGTAACTAACGTAGTGTTTATATAGTGTAACAATTACAACAAGCAGTAACTTCACTGTAGTGTTTATATAGTGTAACAACAACAGTAACTAATGTAGTGTTT